>NC_138291.1:4800000-4932500 GCF_965601325.2 Salmo salar
AGCTCTACAGCAGTCTCACAACTCAATCGCTGGTTGAAAACTGTTTTCTGCCCCTCCCAAAAGATAGAATTTGTAGATAATTGGCCCTCTTTCTGGGACTCACCCACAAACAGGACCAAGCCTGGCCTGTTGAGGAGTGACGGACTCCATCCTAGCTGGAGGGGTGCTCTCATCTTATCTACGAACATAGACAGGGCTCTAACTCCTCTAGCTCCACAATGAAATAGGGTGCAGGCCAGGCAGCAGGCTGTTAGCCAGCCTGCCAGCTTAGTGGAGTCTGCCACTAGCACAGTCAGTGTAGTCAGCTCAGCTTCCCCCATTGAGACCGTGTCTGTGCCTCGATCTAGGTTGGGCAAAATTAAAAATGGCGGTGTTCGCTTTAGCAATCTCACTAGTATAAAGACCTCCTCCATTCCTGCCATTATTGAAAGAGATTGTGATACCTCACATCTCAAAATTGGGTTACTTAATGTTAGATCCCTCACTTCCAAGGCAGTTATAGTCAATGAACTAATCACTGATAATAATCTTGATGTGATTGGCCTGACTGAAACATGGCTTAAGCCTGATGAATTTACTGTGTTAAATGAGGCCTCACCCCCAGGTTACATTAGTGACCATACCCCCCGTGCATCCGGCAAAGGCGGAGGTGTTGCTAACATTTACGATAGCAAATTTCAATTTACAAAAAAAAAAACAACAATGACGTTTTCGTCTTTTGAGCTTCTAGTCATGAAATCTATGCAGCCTACTCACTCACTTTTTATAGCTACTGTTTATAGGCCTCCTGGGCCATATGCAGTGTTCCTCACTGAGTTCCCTGAATTCCTATCGGATCTTGTAGTCATAGCAGATAATATTCTAATTTTTGGTGACTTTAACATTCACATGGAAAAGTCCACAGACCCACTCCAAAAGGCTTTCGGAGCCATCATCGACTCAGTGGGTTTTGTCCAACATGTCTCTGGACCTACTCACTGCCACAGTCATACTCTGGACCTAGTTTTGTCCCATGGAATAAATGTTGTGGATCTAAATGTTTTTCCTCATAATCCTGGACTATCGGACCACCATTTTATTACGTTTGCAATTGCAACAAATAATCTGCTCAGACCCCAACCAAGGAGCATTAAAAGTCGTGCTATAAATTCTCAGACAACCCAAAGATTCCTTGATGCCCTTCCAGACTGCCTCTGCCTACCCAAGGACGTCAGAGGACAAAAATCAGTTAACCACCTAACCGAGGAACTCAATTTAACCTTGCGCAATACCCTAGATGCAGTTGCACCCCTAAAAACTAAAAACATCTGTCATAAGAAACTAGCTCCCTGGTATACAGAAAATACACGAGCTCTGAAGCAAGCTTCCAGAAAATTGGAACGGAAATGGCGCCACACCAAACTGGAAGTCTTCCGACTAGCTTGGAAAGACAGTACCGTGCAGTATCGAAGAGCCCTTACTGCTGCTCGATCATCCTATTTTTCCAACTTAATTGAGGAAAATAAGAACAATCCGAAATTTCTTTTTGATACTGTCGCAAAGCTAACTAAAAAGCAGCCTTCGCAAATGGAGGATGGCTTTCACTTCAGCAGTAATAAATTTATGAACTTCTTTGAGGAAAAGATCATGATCATTAGAAAGCAAATTACAGACTCCTCTTTAAATCTGGGTATTCCTCCAAAGCTCCATTGTCCTGAGTCTGCACAACTCTGCCAGGACCTAGGATCAAGGGAGATACTAAAGTGTTTTAGTACTATATCTCTTGACGCAATGATGAAAATAATCATGGCCTCCAAACCCTCAAGCTGCATACTGGACCCTATTCCAACTAAACTACTGAAAGAGCTGCTTCCTGTGCTTGGCCCTCCTATGTTGAACATAATAAACGGCTCTCTATCCACCGGATGTGTACCAAGCTCACTAAAAGTGGCAGTAATAAAGCCTCTCTTGAAAAAGCCGAATCTTGATCCAGAAATTATAAAAAACTATCGGCCTATATCGAATCTTCCATTCCTCTCCAAAATTTTAGAAAAAGCTGTTGCACAGCAACTGACTGCCTTCCTGAAGACAAACAATGTATACGAAACGCTTCAGTCTGGTTTTAGACCCCATCATAGCACTGAGACTGCACTTGTGAAGGTGGTAAATGACCTTTTAATGACGTCAGACCGAGGCTCTGCATCTGTCCTCGTGCTCCTAGATCTTAGTGCCGCTTTTGATACCATCGATCACCACATTCTTTTGGAGAGATTGGAAACCCAAATTGGTCTACATGGACAAGTTCTGGCCTGGTTTAGATCTTATCTGTCGGAAAGATATCAGTTTGTCTCTGTGAATGGTTTGTCCTCTGACAAATCAATTGTAAATTTCGGTGTTCCTCAAGGTTCCGTTTTAGGACCACTATTGTTTTCACTATATATTTTACCTCTTGGGGATGTCATTCGAAAACATAATGTTAAATTTCACTGCTATGCAGACGACACACAGCTGTACATTTCAATGAAACATGGTGATGCCCCAAAATTGCCCTCGCTAGAAGCCTGTGTTTCAGACATAAAGAAGTGGATGGCTGCAAACTTTCTACTTTTAAACTCGGACAAAACAGAGATGCTTGTTCTAGGTCCCAAGAAACAAAGAGATCTTCTGTTGAATCTGACAATTAATCTGGATGGTTGTACAGTCGTCTCAAATAAAACTGTGAAGGACCTCGGCGTTACTCTGGACCCTGATCTCTCTTTTGAAGAACATATCAAGACTGTTTCAAGGACAGCTTTTTTCCATCTACGTAACATTGCAAAAATCAGAAATTTTCTGTCCAAAAATGACGCAGAAAAATTAATCCATGCTTTTGTTACTTCTAGGCTGGACTACTGCAATGCTCTACTTTCCGGCTACCCGGATAAAGCACTAAATAAACTTCAGTTAGTGCTAAATACGGCTGCTAGAATCCTGACTAGAACCAAAAAATTTGATCATATTACTCCAGTGTTAGCCTCCCTACACTGGCTTCCTGTTAAGGCAAGGGCTGATTTCAAGGTTTTACTGCTAACCTACAAAGCATTACATGGGCTTGCTCCTACCTATCTTTCCGATTTGGTCCTGCCGTACATACCTACACGTACGCTACGGTCACAAGACGCAGGCCTCCTAATTGTCCCTAGAATTTCTAAGCAAACGGCTGGAGGTAGGGCTTTCTCCTATAGAGCTCCATTTTTATGGAATGGTCTGCCTACCAATGTGAGAGACGCAGACTCAGTCTCAACCTTTAAGTCTTTACTGAAGACTTATCTCTTCAGTAGGTCCTATGATTAAGTATAGTCTGGCCCAGGAGTGTGAAGGTGAACGGAAAGGCTGGAGCAACGAACCGCCCTTGCTGTCTCTGCCTTGCCGGTTCCCCTCTTTCCACTGGGATTCTCTGCCTCTAACCCTTTTACAGAGGCTGAGTCACTGGCCTACTGGTGTTCTTCCATGCCGTCCATGGGAGGGGTGCGTCACTTGAGTGGGTTGAGTCACTGACGTGGTCTTCCTGTCTGGGTTGGCGCCCCCCCCCCCCCCCCTTGGGTTGTGCCATGGCGGAGATCGTTGTGGGCTATACTCGGCCTTGTCTTAGGACGGTAAGTTGGTGGTTGGAGACATCCCTCTAGTGGTGTGGGGGCTGTGCTTTGGCAAAGTGGGTGGGGTTATATCCTGCCTGTTTGGCCCTGTCCGGGGGTATCATCGGATGGGGCCACAGTGTCTTCTGATCCCTCCTGTCTCAGCCTCCAGTATTTATGCTGCAGTAGTTTATGTGTCGGGGGGCTAGGGTCAGTCTGTTACATCTGGAGTATTTCTCTTGTCTTATCCGGTGTCCTGTGTGTATTTAAATATGCTCTCTCTAATTCTCTCTTTCTCTCTTTCTGTCTTTCTCTCGGAGGACCTGAGCCCTAGGACCATGCCTCAGGACTACCTGGTATGATGACTCCTTGCTGTCCCCAGTCCACCTGGCCGTGCTGCTGCTCCAGTTTCAACTGTTCTGCCTGCGGCTATGGAACCCTGACCTGTTCACCGGACGTGCTTGTTGCACCCTCGACAACTACTATGATTATTATTATTTGACCATGCTGGTCATTTATGAACATTTTAACATTTTAACATTTTGACCATGTTCTGTTTTAATATCCACCCTGCACAGCCAGAAGAGGACTGGCCACCCCTCATAGCCTGGTTCCTCTCTAGGTTTCTTCCTAGGTTTTTGGCCTTTCTAGGGAGTTTTTCCTAGGGAGTTTTTCCTAGCCACCGTGCTTCTTTCACATGCTTTGCTTGCTGTTTGGGGTTTTAGGCTGGGTTTCTGTACAGCACTTTGAGAATATCAGCTGATGTACGAAGGGCTATATAAAAATAAATTTGATTTGATTTTGATTTTGTTTTATAGAAATATGAAATGCTCCGAGGCTAATTTAATTAGCATTTTGGCATGTTTTTCTAGATTTACAACATAAAACAACAACTTTATAAAGCAAACATTATCCCTTAAGTCTTGCACAGCAGATACTTCCATTGTTCAAGCATCTGTTGTAGAACAGTGGAGATGACAACAATTGACCAAATCTCCGGACGCATCTTTTCAGAATTCCAGTTTTGAGTTAAATAGTGTTTAAAGTCACAGAGAGCTATTGCAAGAAACTACATGAGATCATTTTTCAAGTTAATAGACATTATTGACCGTTTTTTTTATTTTTTTATTATTCTTTTTTGGAGAGTTGGAAATTGGGATCCTTTGCTCCGAACAAGGGAATTTCCAGACATAGAGCTGACATGGAAATTAATAATAACATTCAAAGTATTTAGAAAATTCCCAAAACAATTATTTTCTCTATAAAAATACATTTCCCCTGCAAGGATTGTCTTGACTTTCAAGATTCTCTGATCTAATTTCCTGCTATTCTACACATTTTGACATGAGACAGAGAAAAATCTGCAGTTTTAATGACAATTTCCTGCCATTCTAAATATTTATTTCATGACTTATGGCGTGTTAATATGGTATCTGGGGGACCCGATCTCCAGATAACTCGAGGGCCCCATTGCCCTACGGATGCTGCAGGGGTTTATAATATTCCAGTACCTATTCCCTGTAGGCCCTGGTCAGAAATAGTGGACTGTAAAGGGAATTTATCTGGGCAGCATACAATTACTTTAAAAACTTAAGGATCCCAGTCACCCTTGCGGACTAGTGTTATGTTATCTAACGGAGGGTTAAACTTACACTGGGATTTTTTTATTTTTATTTTTACCTTTATTTAACCAGGTAGACAAGTTGAGAACAAGTTCTCATTTACAACTGCGACCTGGCCAAGACAAAGCAAAGCAGTTCGACACATATAACAACACAGAGTTACACATGGAGTAAAACAAACATACAGTCAATAATACAGTAGAAAAATAAGTCTATATGCAATGTGAGCAAATGAGTATAAGAGAATAGTGGGCAACTTCATGACTGGTTCCTGTAAAAATGACTGAAGAAGTGGAAACTACAGGTGTCACCACAAAAACATTAAATAAAAAAAAAACATCTCAAAGTCACACTGAAGTGGGTGTAAACACACAAAACAGATCCAGTGTTAACACCAGTCTCAGGTTTAGCCTGACCTCTAGTGGTTATGAGTGGTAGTACACCAGTCTCAGGTTTAGCCTGACCTCTAGTGGTTATGAGTGGTAGTACACCAGTCTCAGGTTTAGCCTGACCTCTAGTGGTTATGAGTGGTAGTACACCAGTCTCAGGTTTAGCCTGACCTCTAGTGGTTATGAGTGGTAGTACACCAGTCTCAGGTTTAGCCTGACCTCTAGTGGTTATGAGTGGTAGTACACCAGTCTCAGGTTTAGCCTGACCTCTAGTGGTTATGAGTGGTAGTACACCAGTCTCAGGTTTAGCCTGACCTCTAGAGTGGTTATGAGTGGTAGTACACCAGTCTCAGGTTTAGCCTGACCTCTAGTGGTTATGTGTGGTAGTACACCAGTCTCAGGTTTAGCCTGACCTCTAGAGTGGTTATGAGTGGTAGTACACCAGTCTCAGGTTTAGCCTGACCTCTAGTGGTTAAGAGTGGTACAGTCTATTTTCTTTACTGCCAACGCTTCCTATGGAGAATCTTGAGTTCTTCAAGCTGACGACTATTCTGTAGGGACTTGGTGAGAGTCAAGACGCATTGTTCAAGAGGTTCCCGATAGACTCAGCCACAAAATATTTAATCAAAATCACATTTTTTTATTAATCACAATAATTGCAAACAGTAGAATGAAACAAAAATTAACAAAACGAGTTGATAAGATAAAGCAGCAACAGTGATTAAGAGGAATTTATCTGGTCCAGTAGGAAGACAATATGAGTTTATATAACAGTGATTAAGAGGAGTTTATCTGGTCCAGTAGGAAGACAATTTGTCAGTGGAAGAACAATGGAGTGACTGTTGAATTTATTCAGTTTAAAGAAAAATCTACCTACAAGGCAAGAAGGACCCTGACATCACAGATGCATGTGTCTGTCTGTGTGTGTCTGTGTCTGTCTGTGTCTGTGTGGGAGGGGGGGTCCCTCTTATCTCCATAACAACCAGTCCCTCTTGTCTCCATAACAACCAGTCCCTCTTATCTCCATAACAATCAGTCCCTCTTATCTCCATAACAACCAGTCCCTCTTAGCTCCACAACAACCAGTCCCTCTTATCTCCATAACAACCAGTCCGTCTTAGCTCCACAACAACCAGTCCCTCTTAGCTCCACAACAACCAGTCCCTCTTAGCTCCACAACAACCAGTCCCTCTTATCTCCACAACAACCAGTCCCTCTTATCTCCATAACAACCAGTCACTCTTATCTCCATAACAACCAGTCCCTCTTAGTGGTAGAGTGGTTCAATTTGACATAGATTGTACAGTATAGTATATTCCCTGAATGAAAGCATGATCTAGATTATACAGCTCTATCTGAACAGATGCAGCTAAACATAAAGAGTCAGTTCCTCTGATTCTTGATGACAGTCCCTTTGATTCATGATGACAGTCCCTTTGATTCATGATGACAGTCCCTTTGATTCTTGATGACAGTCCCTTTGATTCATGATGACAGTCCCTTTGATTCATGATGACAGTCCCTCTGATTCATGATGACAGTCCCTCTGATTCATGATGACAGTCCCTCTGATTCATGATGACAGTCCCTCTGATTCATGATGACAGTCCCTTTGATTCATGATGACAGTCCCTCTGATTCATGATGACAGTCCCTTTGATTCATGATGACAGTCCCTCTGATTCATGATGACAGTCCCTCTGATTCATGATGACAGTCCCTTTGATTCATGATGACAGTCCCTTTGATTTTTACACAGTGAATGATTGAAACATGACGACAGTCCTGTTTCCATAGATGCAGAAGACCAAAGGGCTGTTGGAGTCTGTTTGGCGGTTCAGAGGTAAAGGGCCAGTTTCCAAGACCCAGGTTAATTAAGACCAGTCCTGGACTGAAAAAGAACCTTCAATGGAGATTATAAATTGAAAGTGGTTTTCAGTCCATGCAGCACTGGGTTTTTAATCTGAATGCCGGAAACATGGCCCCAACCTCAACCCTTCCCCACCACAGGGCCCCAACCTGGACCCTTCCCCCTCCACAGGGCCCCAACCTGGACCCTTCCCCTCCACAGGGCCCCAACCTGGACCCTTCCCCTCCACAGGACCCCAACCTGGACCCTTCCCCTCCACAGGGCCCCAACCTGGACCCTTCCCCAACCTGGACCCTTCCCCTCCACAGGGCCCCAACCTGGACCCTTCCCCCTCCACAGGGCCCCAACCTGGACCCTTCCCCTTCCACAGGGCCCCAACCTGGACCCTTCCCCCTCCACAGGGCCCCAACCTGGACCCTTCCCCTCCACAGGACCCCAACCTGGACCCTTCCCCCTCCACAGGGCCCCAACCTGGACCCTTCCCCCTCCACAGGGCCCCAACCTGGACCCTTCCCCTCCACAGAACCCCAACCTGGACCCTTCCCCTCCACAGAACCCCAACCTGGACCCTTCCCCTCCACAGAACCCCAACCTGGACCCTTCCCCTCCACAGGGCCCCAACCTGGACCCTTCCTCTCCACAGGGCCCCAACCTGGACCCTTCCCCTCCACAGAACCCCAACCTGGACCCTTCCTCTCCACAGGGCCCCAACCTGGACCCTTCCCCTCCACAGAACCCCAACCTGGACCCTTCCTCTCCACAGGGCCCCAACCTGGACCCTTCCCCTCCACAGAACCCCAACCTGGACCCTTCCCCTCCACAGGGCCCCAACCTGGACCCTTCCCCTCCACAGGACCCCAACCTGGACCCATTTTACTCTATTGTTTGTAAACAATGTAATTGTAAATGCTGTGTAGCCTCAAAAGATGGTTAAAACTATAATTGTGACATCAGGGATGGTCAGTCCTTGCAGCCAAAGCTCTGTGTATAAATTTGAACGCATCGTCCCTCAGACGGACAACACAGACACTGACAACAACATGATATTGGGTGGTGGTCCGTTTCCCGGTCTTTCTAATCACTGAGCTCTAAAAAGCACACAACAGCGCCCCCATCTGGATGACAGAATTAATCCTCTCTGGATTACACACCATGATCAAAGGGAGAGCATGTTTATTTTATTCCTCACGTTTGTGAAGCTACTGACGTTCAGTGTTCAATAAATGTGTTTCAAACAGTGAATTCTACTCTTTATTATATATAAAAGAATGAATATAGTGTTATGGTTACATGACATGTTGTTTATGTTCAGTACTCTTAGATACGGTTCAACACCTCACTATCTATAGTCCCAGTAGATAGGGTTCAACACCTCACTATCTATAGTCCCCGTAGATAGGGTTCAACACCTCGTGATCTATAGTCCCCGTAGATAGGGTTCAACACCTCACTATCTATAGTCCCGTAGATACGGTTCAACACCTCACTATCTATAGTATCCGTAGATACGGTTCAACACCTCGTGATCTATAGTCCCCGTAGATAGGGTTCAACACCTCACTATCTTTAGTCCCCGTAGATAGGGTTCAACACCTCACTATCTATATTCCCGTAGATAGGGTTCAACACCTCGTGATCTATAGTCCCAGTAGATAGGGTTCAACACCTCACTATCTATAGTCCCCGTAGATAGGGTTCAACACCTCGTGATCTATAGTCCCCGTAGATAGGGTTCAACACCTCGTGATCTATAGTCCCCGTAGATAGGGTTCAACACCTTGTGATCCATAGTCCCCGTAGATAGGGTTCAACACCTCACTATCTATAGTCCCCGTAGATAGGGTTCAACACCTCACTATCTATAGTCCCGTAGATAGGGTTCAACACCTCACTATCTATAGTCCCCGTAGATAGGGTTCAACACCTCGCTATATTCAGTCCCGTAGATAGGGTTCAACACCTCGTGATCTATAGTCCCCGTAGATAGGGTTCAACACCTCGTGATCTATAGTCCCCGTAGATAGGGTTCAACACCTCGTGATCTATAGTCCCCGTAGATAGGGTTCAACACCTCGTGATCTATAGTCCCCGTAGATAGGGTTCAACACCTCACTATCTATAGTCCCCGTAGATAGGGTTCAACACCTCACTATCTATAGTCCCCGTAGATAGGGTTCAACACCTCGTGATCTATAGTCCCCGTAGATAGGGTTCAACACCTCACTATCTATAGTCCCCGTAGATAGGGTTCAACACCTCACTATCTATAGTCCCCGTAGATAGGGTTCAACACCTCACTATCTATAGTCCCCGTAGATAGGGTTCAACACCTCGTGATCTATAGTCCCCGTAGATAGGGTTCAACACCTCACTATCTATAGTCCCCGTAGATAGGGTTCAACACCTCACTATCTATAGTCCCCGTAGATAGGGTTCAACACCTCGTGATCTATAGTCCCCGTAGATAGGGTTCAACACCTCACTATCTATAGTCCCCGTAGATAGGGTTCAACACCTCACTATCTATAGTCCCCGTAGATAGGGTTCAACACCTCACTATCTATAGTCCCCGTAGATAGGGTTCAACACCTCGTGATCTATAGTCCCCGTAGATAGGGTTCAACACCTCACTATCTATAGTCCCCGTAGATAGGGTTCAACACCTCGTGATCTATAGTCCCCGTAGATAGGGTTCAACACCTCACTATCTATAGTCCCCGTAGATAGGGTTCAACACCTCACTATCTATAGTCCCCGTAGATAGGGTTCAACACCTCACTATCTATAGTCCCCGTAGATAGGGTTCAACACCTCGTGATCTATAGTCCCCGTAGATAGGGTTCAACACCTCACTATCTATAGTCCCCGTAGATAGGGTTCAACACCTCACTATCTATAGTCCCCGTAGATAGGGTTCAACACCTCACTATCTATAGTCCCCGTAGATAGGGTTCAACACCTCACTATCTATAGTCCCCGTAGATAGGGTTCAACACCTCGTGATCTATAGTCCCGTAGATAGGGTTCAACACCTCGTGATCTATAGTCCCCGTAGATAGGGTTCAACACCTCACTATCTATAGTCCCCGTAGATAGGGTTCAACACCTCACTATCTATAGTCCCCGTAGATAGGGTTCAACACCTCACTATCTATAGTCCCCGTAGATAGGGTTCAACACCTCGTGATCTATAGTCCCCGTAGATAGGGTTCAACACCTCACTATCTATAGTCCCCGTAGATAGGGTTCAACACCTCACTATCTATAGTCCCAGTAGATAGGGTTCAACACCTCGTGATCTATAGTCCCCGTAGATAGGGTTCAACACCTCACTATCTATAGTCCCCGTAGATAGGGTTCAACACCTCACTATCTATAGTCCCCGTAGATAGGGTTCAACACCTCGTGATCTATAGTCCCGTAGATAGGGTTCAACACCTCGTGATCTATAGTCCCCGTAGATAGGGTTCAACACCTCACTATCTATAGTCCCCGTAGATAGGGTTCAACACCTCACTATCTATAGTCCCCGTAGATAGGGTTCAACACCTCACTATCTATAGTCCCCGTAGATAGGGTTCAACACCTCACTATCTATAGTCCCCGTAGATAGGGTTCAACACCTCGTGATCTATAGTCCCGTAGATAGGGTTCAACACCTCGTGATCTATAGTCCCGTAGATAGGGTTCAACACCTCACTATCTATAGTCCCCGTAGATAGGGTTCAACACCTCACTATCTATAGTCCCCGTAGATAGGGTTCAACACCTCGTGATCTATAGTCCCCGTAGATAGGGTTCAACACCTCACTATCTATAGTCCCCGTAGATAGGGTTCAACACCTCACTATCTATAGTCCCCGTAGATAGGGTTCAACACCTCGTGATCTATAGTCCCCGTAGATAGGGTTCAACACCTCGTGATCTATAGTCCCCGTAGATAGGGTTCAACACCTCACTATCTATAGTCCCCGTAGATAGGGTTCAACACCTCACTATCTATAGTCCCCGTAGATAGGGTTCAACACCTCACTATCTATAGTCCCCGTAGATAGGGTTCAACACCTCGTGATCTATAGTCCCCGTAGATAGGGTTCAACACCTCACTATCTATAGTCCCCGTAGATAGGGTTCAACACCTCACTATCTATAGTCCCCGTAGATAGGGTTCAACACCTCGTGATCTATAGTCCCCGTAGATAGGGTTCAACACCTCGTGATCTATAGTCCCCGTAGATAGGGTTCAACACCTCACTATCTATAGTCCCCGTAGATAGGGTTCAACACCTCACTATCTATAGTCCCCGTAGATAGGGTTCAACACCTCACTATCTATAGTCCCCGTAGATAGGGTTCAACACCTCGTGATCTATAGTCCCCGTAGATAGGGTTCAACACCTCACTATCTATAGTCCCCGTAGATAGGGTTCAACACCTCACTATCTATAGTCCCCGTAGATAGGGTTCAACACCTCACTATCTATAGTCCCCGTAGATAGGGTTCAACACCTCGTGATCTATAGTCCCCGTAGATAGGGTTCAACACCTCACTATCTATAGTCCCCGTAGATAGGGTTCAACACCTCGTGATCTATAGTCCCGTAGATAGGGTTCAACACCTCGTGATCTATAGTCCCCGTAGATAGGGTTCAACACCTCACTATCTATAGTCCCAGTAGATAGGGTTCAACACCTCACTATCTATAGTCCCCGTAGATAGGGTTCAACACCTCGTGATCTATAGTCCCCGTAGATAGGGTTCAACACCTCACTATCTATAGTCCCCGTAGATAGGGTTCAACACCTCACTATCTATAGTCCCAGTAGATAGGGTTCAACACCTCGTGATCTATAGTCCCCGTAGATAGGGTTCAACACCTCACTATCTATAGTCCCCGTAGATAGGGTTCAACACCTCACTATCTATAGTCCCCGTAGATAGGGTTCAACACCTCACTATCTATAGTCCCCGTAGATAGGGTTCAACACCTCACTATCTATAGTCCCCGTAGATAGGGTTCAACACCTCACTATCTATAGTCCCCGTAGATAGGGTTCAACACCTCACTATCTATAGTCCCCGTAGATAGGGTTCAACACCTCGTGATCTATAGTCCCCGTAGATAGGGTTCAACACCTCGTGATCTATAGTCCCCGTAGATAGGGTTCAACACCTCGTGATCTATAGTCCCCGTAGATAGGGTTCAACACCTCACTATCTATAGTCCCCGTAGATAGGGTTCAACACCTCGTGATCTATAGTCCCCGTAGATAGGGTTCAACACCTCACTATCTATAGTCCCGTAGATAGGGTTCAACACCTCACTATCTATAGTCCCCGTAGATAGGGTTCAACACCTCGTGATCTATAGTCCCCGTAGATAGGGTTCAACACCTCACTATCTATAGTCCCCGTAGATAGGGTTCAACACCTCACTATCTATAGTCCCCGTAGATAGGGTTCAACACCTCACTATCTATAGTCCCCGTAGATAGGGTTCAACACCTCACTATCTATAGTCCCCGTAGATAGGGTTCAACACCTCGTGATCTATAGTCCCCGTAGATAGGGTTCAACACCTCGCTGATCTATAGTCCCCGTAGATAGGGTTCAACACCTCACTATCTATAGTCCCCGTAGATAGGGTTCAACACCTCACTATCTATAGTCCCCGTAGATAGGGTTCAACACCTCACTGATCTATAGTCCCCGTAGATAGGGTTCAACACCTCGTGATCTATAGTCCCCGTAGATAGGGTTCAACACCTCGTGATCTATAGTCCCCGTAGATAGGGTTCAACACCTCACTATCTATAGTCCCCGTAGATAGGGTTCAACACCTCGTGATCTATAGTCCCGTAGATAGGGTTCAACACCTCGTGATCTATAGTCCCCGTAGATAGGGTTCAACACCTCACTATCTATAGTCCCCGTAGATAGGGTTCAACACCTCACTATCTATAGTCCCCGTAGATAGGGTTCAACACCTCACTATCTATAGTCCCCGTAGATAGGGTTCAACACCTCACTATCTATAGTCCCCGTAGATAGGGTTCAACACCTCACTATCTATAGTCCCCGTAGATAGGGTTCAACACCTCACTATCTATAGTCCCCGTAGATAGGGTTCAACACCTCGTGATCTATAGTCCCCGTAGATAGGGTTCAACACCTCACTATCTATAGTCCCCGTAGATAGGGTTCAACACCTCGTGATCTATAGTCCCCGTAGATAGGGTTCAACACCTCACTATCTATAGTCCCCGTAGATAGGGTTCAACACCTCGTGATCTATAGTCCCGTAGATAGGGTTCAACACCTCGTGATCTATAGTCCCCGTAGATAGGGTTCAACACCTCGTGATCTATAGTCCCCGTAGATAGGGTTCAACACCTCACTATCTATAGTCCCCGTAGATAGGGTTCAACACCTCACTATCTATAGTCCCCGTAGATAGGGTTCAACACCTCACTATCTATAGTCCCCGTAGATAGGGTTCAACACCTCGTGATCTATAGTCCCCGTAGATAGGGTTCAACACCTCGTGATCTATAGTCCCCGTAGATAGGGTTCAACACCTCACTATCTATAGTCCCCGTAGATAGGGTTCAACACCTCGTGATCTATAGTCCCCGTAGATAGGGTTCAACACCTCACTATCTATAGTCCCCGTAGATAGGGTTCAACACCTCGTGATCTATAGTCCCCGTAGATAGGGTTCAACACCTCACTATCTATAGTCCCCGTAGATAGGGTTCAACACCTCACTATCTATAGTCCCCGTAGATAGGGTTCAACACCTCGTGATCTATAGTCCCCGTAGATAGGGTTCAACACCTCGTGATCTATAGTCCCCGTAGATAGGGTTCAACACCTCACTATCTATAGTCCCCGTAGATAGGGTTCAACACCTCACTATCTATAGTCCCCGTAGATAGGGTTCAACACCTCACTATCTATAGTCCCCGTAGATAGGGTTCAACACCTCGTGATCTATAGTCCCCGTAGATAGGGTTCAACACCTCACTATCTATAGTCCCCGTAGATAGGGTTCAACACCTCACTATCTATAGTCCCCGTAGATAGGGTTCAACACCTCGTGATCTATAGTCCCCGTAGATAGGGTTCAACACCTCACTATCTATAGTCCCCGTAGATAGGGTTCAACACCTCACTATCTATAGTCCCCGTAGATAGGGTTCAACACCTCGTGATCTATAGTCCCCGTAGATAGGGTTCAACACCTCGTGATCTATAGTCCCCGTAGATAGGGTTCAACACCTCACTATCTATAGTCCCCGTAGATAGGGTTCAACACCTCGTGATCTATAGTCCCCGTAGATAGGGTTCAACACCTCACTATCTATAGTCCCCGTAGATAGGGTTCAACACCTCGCTGATCTATAGTCCCCGTAGATAGGGTTCAACACCTCGTGATCTATAGTCCCCGTAGATAGGGTTCAACACCTCACTATCTATAGTCCCCGTAGATAGGGTTCAACACCTCACTATCTATAGTCCCCGTAGATAGGGTTCAACACCTCACTATCTATAGTCCCCGTAGATAGGGTTCAACACCTCGTGATCTATAGTCCCCGTAGATAGGGTTCAACACCTCACTATCTATAGTCCCCGTAGATAGGGTTCAACACCTCACTATCTATAGTCCCCGTAGATAGGGTTCAACACCTCACTATCTATAGTCCCCGTAGATAGGGTTCAACACCTCGTGATCTATAGTCCCCGTAGATAGGGTTCAACACCTCACTATCTATAGTCCCCGTAGATAGGGTTCAACACCTCACTATCTATAGTCCCCGTAGATAGGGTTCAACACCTCACTATCTATAGTCCCCGTAGATAGGGTTCAACACCTCGTGATCTATAGTCCCCGTAGATAGGGTTCAACACCTCACTATCTATAGTCCCCGTAGATAGGGTTCAACACCTCACTATCTATAGTCCCCGTAGATAGGGTTCAACACCTCGTGATCTATAGTCCCCGTAGATAGGGTTCAACACCTCGTGATCTATAGTCCCCGTAGATAGGGTTCAACACCTCACTATCTATAGTCCCCGTAGATAGGGTTCAACACCTCGTGATCTATAGTCCCCGTAGATAGGGTTCAACACCTCACTATCTATAGTCCCCGTAGATAGGGTTCAACACCTCGTGATCTATAGTCCCCGTAGATAGGGTTCAACACCTCGTGATCTATAGTCCCCGTAGATAGGGTTCAACACCTCACTATCTATAGTCCCCGTAGATAGGGTTCAACACCTCACTATCTATAGTCCCCGTAGATAGGGTTCAACACCTCGTGATCTATAGTCCCCGTAGATAGGGTTCAACACCTCACTATCTATAGTCCCCGTAGATAGGGTTCAACACCTCACTATCTATAGTCCCCGTAGATAGGGTTCAACACCTCACTATCTATAGTCCCCGTAGATAGGGTTCAACACCTCACTATCTATAGTCCCCGTAGATAGGGTTCAACACCTCGTGATCTATAGTCCCCGTAGATAGGGTTCAACACCTCGCTGATCTATAGTCCCCGTAGATAGGGTTCAACACCTCACTATCTATAGTCCCCGTAGATAGGGTTCAACACCTCACTATCTATAGTCCCCGTAGATAGGGTTCAACACCTCACTATCTATAGTCCCCGTAGATAGGGTTCAACACCTCACTATCTATAGTCCCCGTAGATAGGGTTCAACACCTCGTGATCTATAGTCCCCGTAGATAGGGTTCAACACCTCACTATCTATAGTCCCCGTAGATAGGGTTCAACACCTCGTGATCTATAGTCCCCGTAGATAGGGTTCAACACCTCACTATCTATAGTCCCCGTAGATAGGGTTCAACACCTCACTATCTATAGTCCCCGTAGATAGGGTTCAACACCTCACTGATCTATAGTCCCCGTAGATAGGGTTCAACACCTCACTATCTATAGTCCCCGTAGATAGGGTTCAACACCTCGTGATCTATAGTCCCCGTAGATAGGGTTCAACACCTCGTGATCTATAGTCCCCGTAGATAGGGTTCAACACCTCACTATCTATAGTCCCCGTAGATAGGGTTCAACACCTCACTATCTATAGTCCCCGTAGATAGGGTTCAACACCTCGTGATCTATAGTCCCCGTAGATAGGGTTCAACACCTCGTGATCTATAGTCCCCGTAGATAGGGTTCAACACCTCACTATCTATAGTCCCCGTAGATAGGGTTCAACACCTCACTATCTATAGTCCCCGTAGATAGGGTTCAACACCTCGTGATCTATAGTCCCCGTAGATAGGGTTCAACACCTCACTATCTATAGTCCCCGTAGATAGGGTTCAACACCTCACTATCTATAGTCCCCGTAGATAGGGTTCAACACCTCGTGATCTATAGTCCCCGTAGATAGGGTTCAACACCTCGTGATCTATAGTCCCCGTAGATAGGGTTCAACACCTCACTATCTATAGTCCCCGTAGATAGGGTTCAACACCTCACTATCTATAGTCCCCGTAGATAGGGTTCAACACCTCACTATCTATAGTCCCCGTAGATAGGGTTCAACACCTCACTATCTATAGTCCCCGTAGATAGGGTTCAACACCTCGTGATCTATAGTCCCCGTAGATAGGGTTCAACACCTCGTGATCTATAGTCCCCGTAGATAGGGTTCAACACCTCACTATCTATAGTCCCCGTAGATAGGGTTCAACACCTCACTATCTATAGTCCCCGTAGATAGGGTTCAACACCTCGTGATCTATAGTCCCCGTAGATAGGGTTCAACACCTCACTATCTATAGTCCCCGTAGATAGGGTTCAACACCTCACTATCTATAGTCCCCGTAGATAGGGTTCAACACCTCGTGATCTATAGTCCCCGTAGATAGGGTTCAACACCTCACTATCTATAGTCCCCGTAGATAGGGTTCAACACCTCACTATCTATAGTCCCCGTAGATAGGGTTCAACACCTCGTGATCTATAGTCCCGTAGATAGGGTTCAACACCTCGTGATCTATAGTCCCCGTAGATAGGGTTCAACACCTCACTATCTATAGTCCCCGTAGATAGGGTTCAACACCTCACTATCTATAGTCCCCGTAGATAGGGTTCAACACCTCACTATCTATAGTCCCCGTAGATAGGGTTCAACACCTCACTATCTATAGTCCCCGTAGATAGGGTTCAACACCTCGTGATCTATAGTCCCCGTAGATAGGGTTCAACACCTCACTATCTATAGTCCCCGTAGATAGGGTTCAACACCTCACTATCTATAGTCCCCGTAGATAGGGTTCAACACCTCACTATCTATAGTCCCCGTAGATAGGGTTCAACACCTCGTGATCTATAGTCCCCGTAGATAGGGTTCAACACCTCACTATCTATAGTCCCCGTAGATAGGGTTCAACACCTCACTATCTATAGTCCCCGTAGATAGGGTTCAACACCTCGTGATCTATAGTCCCCGTAGATAGGGTTCAACACCTCGTGATCTATAGTCCCCGTAGATAGGGTTCAACACCTCACTATCTATAGTCCCCGTAGATAGGGTTCAACACCTCACTATCTATAGTCCCCGTAGATAGGGTTCAACACCTCACTATCTATAGTCCCCGTAGATAGGGTTCAACACCTCGTGATCTATAGTCCCCGTAGATAGGGTTCAACACCTCACTATCTATAGTCCCCGTAGATAGGGTTCAACACCTCACTATCTATAGTCCCCGTAGATAGGGTTCAACACCTCGTGATCTATAGTCCCCGTAGATAGGGTTCAACACCTCGTGATCTATAGTCCCCGTAGATAGGGTTCAACACCTCACTATCTATAGTCCCCGTAGATAGGGTTCAACACCTCACTATCTATAGTCCCCGTAGATAGGGTTCAACACCTCACTATCTATAGTCCCCGTAGATAGGGTTCAACACCTCGTGATCTATAGTCCCCGTAGATAGGGTTCAACACCTCACTATCTATAGTCCCCGTAGATAGGGTTCAACACCTCACTATCTATAGTCCCCGTAGATAGGGTTCAACACCTCACTATCTATAGTCCCCGTAGATAGGGTTCAACACCTCGTGATCTATAGTCCCCGTAGATAGGGTTCAACACCTCACTATCTATAGTCCCCGTAGATAGGGTTCAACACCTCGTGATCTATAGTCCCGTAGATAGGGTTCAACACCTCGTGATCTATAGTCCCCGTAGATAGGGTTCAACACCTCGTGATCTATAGTCCCCGTAGATAGGGTTCAACACCTCACTATCTATAGTCCCCGTAGATAGGGTTCAACACCTCGTGATCTATAGTCCCCGTAGATAGGGTTCAACACCTCACTATCTATAGTCCCCGTAGATAGGGTTCAACACCTCACTATCTATAGTCCCCGTAGATAGGGTTCAACACCTCGTGATCTATAGTCCCCGTAGATAGGGTTCAACACCTCACTATCTATAGTCCCCGTAGATAGGGTTCAACACCTCACTATCTATAGTCCCCGTAGATAGGGTTCAACACCTCACTATCTATAGTCCCCGTAGATAGGGTTCAACACCTCGTGATCTATAGTCCCCGTAGATAGGGTTCAACACCTCACTATCTATAGTCCCCGTAGATAGGGTTCAACACCTCACTATCTATAGTCCCCGTAGATAGGGTTCAACACCTCGTGATCTATAGTCCCCGTAGATAGGGTTCAACACCTCGTGATCTATAGTCCCCGTAGATAGGGTTCAACACCTCACTATCTATAGTCCCCGTAGATAGGGTTCAACACCTCACTATCTATAGTCCCCGTAGATAGGGTTCAACACCTCGTGATCTATAGTCCCCGTAGATAGGGTTCAACACCTCACTATCTATAGTCCCCGTAGATAGGGTTCAACACCTCACTATCTATAGTCCCCGTAGATAGGGTTCAACACCTCGTGATCTATAGTCCCCGTAGATAGGGTTCAACACCTCACTATCTATAGTCCCCGTAGATAGGGTTCAACACCTCACTATCTATAGTCCCCGTAGATAGGGTTCAACACCTCACTATCTATAGTCCCCGTAGATAGGGTTCAACACCTCACTATCTATAGTCCCCGTAGATAGGGTTCAACACCTCACTATCTATAGTCCCCGTAGATAGGGTTCAACACCTCACTATCTATAGTCCCCGTAGATAGGGTTCAACACCTCACTATCTATAGTCCCCGTAGATAGGGTTCAACACCTCGTGATCTATAGTCCCCGTAGATAGGGTTCAACACCTCACTATCTATAGTCCCCGTAGATAGGGTTCAACACCTCACTATCTATAGTCCCAGTAGATAGGGTTCAACACCTCGTGATCTATAGTCCCCGTAGATAGGGTTCAACACCTCGTGATCTATAGTCCCCGTAGATAGGGTTCAACACCTCACTATCTATAGTCCCCGTAGATAGGGTTCAACACCTCACTATCTATAGTCCCCGTAGATAGGGTTCAACACCTCGTGATCTATAGTCCCCGTAGATAGGGTTCAACACCTCGTGATCTATAGTCCCCGTAGATAGGGTTCAACACCTCACTATCTATAGTCCCGTAGATAGGGTTCAACACCTCACTATCTATAGTCCCCGTAGATAGGGTTCAACACCTCGTGATCTATAGTCCCCGTAGATAGGGTTCAACACCTCACTATCTATAGTCCCCGTAGATAGGGTTCAACACCTCACTATCTATAGTCCCCGTAGATAGGGTTCAACACCTCACTATCTATAGTCCCCGTAGATAGGGTTCAACACCTCGTGATCTATAGTCCCGTAGATAGGGTTCAACACCTCGTGATCTATAGTCCCCGTAGATAGGGTTCAACACCTCACTATCTATAGTCCCCGTAGATAGGGTTCAACACCTCACTATCTATAGTCCCCGTAGATAGGGTTCAACACCTCGTGATCTATAGTCCCCGTAGATAGGGTTCAACACCTCGTGATCTATAGTCCCCGTAGATAGGGTTCAACACCTCACTATCTATAGTCCCCGTAGATAGGGTTCAACACCTCGTGATCTATAGTCCCCGTAGATAGGGTTCAACACCTCACTATCTATAGTCCCCGTAGATAGGGTTCAACACCTCGTGATCTATAGTCCCCGTAGATAGGGTTCAACACCTCACTATCTATAGTCCCCGTAGATAGGGTTCAACACCTCACTATCTATAGTCCCCGTAGATAGGGTTCAACACCTCGTGATCTATAGTCCCCGTAGATAGGGTTCAACACCTCACTATCTATAGTCCCCGTAGATAGGGTTCAACACCTCACTATCTATAGTCCCCGTAGATAGGGTTCAACACCTCGTGATCTATAGTCCCCGTAGATAGGGTTCAACACCTCACTATCTATAGTCCCCGTAGATAGGGTTCAACACCTCACTATCTATAGTCCCCGTAGATAGGGTTCAACACCTCACTATCTATAGTCCCCGTAGATAGGGTTCAACACCTCACTATCTATAGTCCCCGTAGATAGGGTTCAACACCTCACTATCTATAGTCCCCGTAGATAGGGTTCAACACCTCACTATCTATAGTCCCCGTAGATAGGGTTCAACACCTCACTATCTATAGTCCCCGTAGATAGGGTTCAACACCTCACTATCTATAGTCCCCGTAGATAGGGTTCAACACCTCACTATCTATAGTCCCCGTAGATAGGGTTCAACACCTCGTGATCTATAGTCCCCGTAGATAGGGTTCAACACCTCACTATCTATAGTCCCCGTAGATAGGGTTCAACACCTCACTATCTATAGTCCCCGTAGATAGGGTTCAACACCTCGTGATCTATAGTCCCCGTAGATAGGGTTCAACACCTCACTATCTATAGTCCCCGTAGATAGGGTTCAACACCTCACTATCTATAGTCCCCGTAGATAGGGTTCAACACCTCACTATCTATAGTCCCCGTAGATAGGGTTCAACACCTCACTATCTATAGTCCCCGTAGATAGGGTTCAACACCTCACTATCTATAGTCCCCGTAGATAGGGTTCAACACCTCACTATCTATAGTCCCCGTAGATAGGGTTCAACACCTCACTATCTATAGTCCCCGTAGATAGGGTTCAACACCTCGTGATCTATAGTCCCCGTAGATAGGGTTCAACACCTCGTGATCTATAGTCCCCGTAGATAGGGTTCAACACCTCACTATCTATAGTCCCCGTAGATAGGGTTCAACACCTCACTATCTATAGTCCCCGTAGATAGGGTTCAACACCTCGTGATCTATAGTCCCCGTAGATAGGGTTCAACACCTCACTATCTATAGTCCCCGTAGATAGGGTTCAACACCTCACTATCTATAGTCCCCGTAGATAGGGTTCAACACCTCGTGATCTATAGTCCCCGTAGATAGGGTTCAACACCTCGTGATCTATAGTCCCCGTAGATAGGGTTCAACACCTCGTGATCTATAGTCCCCGTAGATAGGGTTCAACACCTCATGATCTATAGTCCCCGTAGATAGGGTTCAACACCTCGTGATCTATAGTCCCCGTAGATAGGGTTCAACACCTCACTATCTATAGTCCCCGTAGATAGGGTTCAACACCTCGTGATCTATAGTCCCCGTAGATAGGGTTCAACACCTCGTGATCTATAGTCCCCGTAGATAGGGTTCAACACCTCACTATCTATAGTCCCCGTAGATAGGGTTCAACACCTCACTATCTATAGTCCCCGTAGATAGGGTTCAACACCTCGTGATCTATAGTCCCCGTAGATAGGGTTCAACACCTCACTATCTATAGTCCCCGTAGATAGGGTTCAACACCTCACTATCTATAGTCCCCGTAGATAGGGTTCAACACCTCACTATCTATAGTCCCCGTAGATAGGGTTCAACACCTCACTATCTATAGTCCCAGTAGATAGGGTTCAACACCTCGTGATCTATAGTCCCCGTAGATAGGGTTCAACACCTCGTGATCTATAGTCCCCGTAGATAGGGTTCAACACCTCACTATCTATAGTCCCCGTAGATAGGGTTCAACACCTCACTATCTATAGTCCCCGTAGATAGGGTTCAACACCTCACTATCTATAGTCCCCGTAGATAGGGTTCAACACCTCACTATCTATAGTCCCCGTAGATAGGGTTCAACACCTCGCTGATCTATAGTCCCCGTAGATAGGGTTCAACACCTCACTATCTATAGTCCCCGTAGATAGGGTTCAACACCTCACTATCTATAGTCCCCGTAGATAGGGTTCAACACCTCGTGATCTATAGTCCCGTAGATAGGGTTCAACACCTCGTGATCTATAGTCCCCGTAGATAGGGTTCAACACCTCACTATCTATAGTCCCCGTAGATAGGGTTCAACACCTCACTATCTATAGTCCCCGTAGATAGGGTTCAACACCTCGTGATCTATAGTCCCCGTAGATAGGGTTCAACACCTCACTATCTATAGTCCCCGTAGATAGGGTTCAACACCTCACTATCTATAGTCCCAGTAGATAGGGTTCAACACCTCGTGATCTATAGTCCCCGTAGATAGGGTTCAACACCTCACTATCTATAGTCCCCGTAGATAGGGTTCAACACCTCGTGATCTATAGTCCCCGTAGATAGGGTTCAACACCTCACTATCTATAGTCCCCGTAGATAGGGTTCAACACCTCACTATCTATAGTCCCCGTAGATAGGGTTCAACACCTCGTGATCTATAGTCCCCGTAGATAGGGTTCAACACCTCACTATCTATAGTCCCCGTAGATAGGGTTCAACACCTCACTATCTATAGTCCCCGTAGATAGGGTTCAACACCTCGTGATCTATAGTCCCCGTAGATAGGGTTCAACACCTCACTATCTATAGTCCCCGTAGATAGGGTTCAACACCTCACTATCTATAGTCCCAGTAGATAGGGTTCAACACCTCGTGATCTATAGTCCCCGTAGATAGGGTTCAACACCTCACTATCTATAGTCCCCGTAGATAGGGTTCAACACCTCACTATCTATAGTCCCAGTAGATAGGGTTCAACACCTCGTGATCTATAGTCCCGTAGATAGGGTTCAACACCTCGTGATCTATAGTCCCCGTAGATAGGGTTCAACACCTCACTATCTATAGTCCCCGTAGATAGGGTTCAACACCTCACTATCTATAGTCCCCGTAGATAGGGTTCAACACCTCACTATCTATAGTCCCCGTAGATAGGGTTCAACACCTCACTATCTATAGTCCCCGTAGATAGGGTTCAACACCTCGTGATCTATAGTCCCCGTAGATAGGGTTCAACACCTCACTATCTATAGTCCCGTAGATAGGGTTCAACACCTCACTATCTATAGTCCCCGTAGATAGGGTTCAACACCTCACTATCTATAGTCCCAGTAGATAGGGTTCAACACCTCGTGATCTATAGTCCCCGTAGATAGGGTTCAACACCTCACTATCTATAGTCCCCGTAGATAGGGTTCAACACCTCACTATCTATAGTCCCCGTAGATAGGGTTCAACACCTCACTATCTATAGTCCCCGTAGATAGGGTTCAACACCTCACTATCTATAGTCCCCGTAGATAGGGTTCAACACCTCGTGATCTATAGTCCCCGTAGATAGGGTTCAACACCTCACTATCTATAGTCCCCGTAGATAGGGTTCAACACCTCACTATCTATAGTCCCCGTAGATAGGGTTCAACACCTCACTATCTATAGTCCCCGTAGATAGGGTTCAACACCTCGTGATCTATAGTCCCCGTAGATAGGGTTCAACACCTCACTATCTATAGTCCCCGTAGATAGGGTTCAACACCTCACTATCTATAGTCCCCGTAGATAGGGTTCAACACCTCGTGATCTATAGTCCCCGTAGATAGGGTTCAACACCTCGTGATCTATAGTCCCCGTAGATAGGGTTCAACACCTCACTATCTATAGTCCCCGTAGATAGGGTTCAACACCTCACTATCTATAGTCCCCGTAGATAGGGTTCAACACCTCGTGATCTATAGTCCCCGTAGATAGGGTTCAACACCTCACTATCTATAGTCCCCGTAGATAGGGTTCAACACCTCACTATCTATAGTCCCCGTAGATAGGGTTCAACACCTCACTATCTATAGTCCCCGTAGATAGGGTTCAACACCTCACTATCTATAGTCCCCGTAGATAGGGTTCAACACCTCGTGATCTATAGTCCCCGTAGATAGGGTTCAACACCTCGTGATCTATAGTCCCCGTAGATAGGGTTCAACACCTCGTGATCTATAGTCCCCGTAGATAGGGTTCAACACCTCACTATCTATAGTCCCCGTAGATAGGGTTCAACACCTCACTATCTATAGTCCCCGTAGATAGGGTTCAACACCTCACTATCTATAGTCCCCGTAGATAGGGTTCAACACCTCACTATCTATAGTCCCCGTAGATAGGGTTCAACACCTCACTATCTATAGTCCCCGTAGATAGGGTTCAACACCTCGTGATCTATAGTCCCCGTAGATAGGGTTCAACACCTCGTGATCTATAGTCCCCGTAGATAGGGTTCAACACCTCACTATCTATAGTCCCCGTAGATAGGGTTCAACACCTCACTATCTATAGTCCCCGTAGATAGGGTTCAACACCTCACTATCTATAGTCCCCGTAGATAGGGTTCAACACCTCGTGATCTATAGTCCCCGTAGATAGGGTTCAACACCTCGTGATCTATAGTCCCCGTAGATAGGGTTCAACACCTCACTATCTATAGTCCCCGTAGATAGGGTTCAACACCTCACTATCTATAGTCCCCGTAGATAGGGTTCAACACCTCGTGATCTATAGTCCCCGTAGATAGGGTTCAACACCTCGTGATCTATAGTCCCCGTAGATAGGGTTCAACACCTCACTATCTATAGTCCCCGTAGATAGGGTTCAACACCTCACTATCTATAGTCCCCGTAGATAGGGTTCAACACCTCGTGATCTATAGTCCCCGTAGATAGGGTTCAACACCTCACTATCTATAGTCCCCGTAGATAGGGTTCAACACCTCGTGATCTATAGTCCCCGTAGATAGGGTTCAACACCTCACTATCTATAGTCCCCGTAGATAGGGTTCAACACCTCACTATCTATAGTCCCCGTAGATAGGGTTCAACACCTCGTGATCTATAGTCCCCGTAGATAGGGTTCAACACCTCACTATCTATAGTCCCCGTAGATAGGGTTCAACACCTCACTATCTATAGTCCCCGTAGATAGGGTTCAACACCTCACTATCTATAGTCCCCGTAGATAGGGTTCAACACCTCACTATCTATAGTCCCCGTAGATAGGGTTCAACACCTCGTGATCTATAGTCCCCGTAGATAGGGTTCAACACCTCGTGATCTATAGTCCCCGTAGATAGGGTTCAACACCTCACTATCTATAGTCCCCGTAGATAGGGTTCAACACCTCACTATCTATAGTCCCCGTAGATAGGGTTCAACACCTCACTATCTATAGTCCCCGTAGATAGGGTTCAACACCTCACTATCTATAGTCCCCGTAGATAGGGTTCAACACCTCACTATCTATAGTCCCCGTAGATAGGGTTCAACACCTCACTATCTATAGTCCCCGTAGATAGGGTTCAACACCTCGTGATCTATAGTCCCCGTAGATAGGGTTCAACACCTCACTATCTATAGTCCCCGTAGATAGGGTTCAACACCTCACTATCTATAGTCCCCGTAGATAGGGTTCAACACCTCACTATCTATAGTCCCCGTAGATAGGGTTCAACACCTCGTGATCTATAGTCCCCGTAGATAGGGTTCAACACCTCACTATCTATAGTCCCCGTAGATAGGGTTCAACACCTCACTATCTATAGTCCCCGTAGATAGGGTTCAACACCTCACTATCTATAGTCCCCGTAGATAGGGTTCAACACCTCGTGATCTATAGTCCCCGTAGATAGGGTTCAACACCTCGTGATCTATAGTCCCCGTAGATAGGGTTCAACACCTCACTATCTATAGTCCCCGTAGATAGGGTTCAACACCTCACTATCTATAGTCCCCGTAGATAGGGTTCAACACCTCACTATCTATAGTCCCCGTAGATAGGGTTCAACACCTCACTATCTATAGTCCCCGTAGATAGGGTTCAACACCTCACTATCTATAGTCCCCGTAGATAGGGTTCAACACCTCGTGATCTATAGTCCCCGTAGATAGGGTTCAACACCTCGTGATCTATAGTCCCCGTAGATAGGGTTCAACACCTCGTGATCTATAGTCCCCGTAGATAGGGTTCAACACCTCACTATCTATAGTCCCCGTAGATAGGGTTCAACACCTCACTATCTATAGTCCCCGTAGATAGGGTTCAACACCTCACTATCTATAGTCCCCGTAGATAGGGTTCAACACCTCGTGATCTATAGTCCCCGTAGATAGGGTTCAACACCTCGTGATCTATAGTCCCCGTAGATAGGGTTCAACACCTCGTGATCTATAGTCCCCGTAGATAGGGTTCAACACCTCGTGATCTATAGTCCCCGTAGATAGGGTTCAACACCTCACTATCTATAGTCCCCGTAGATAGGGTTCAACACCTCACTATCTATAGTCCCCGTAGATAGGGTTCAACACCTCGTGATCTATAGTCCCCGTAGATAGGGTTCAACACCTCACTATCTATAGTCCCGTAGATAGGGTTCAACACCTCACTATCTATAGTCCCCGTAGATAGGGTTCAACACCTCACTATCTATAGTCCCCGTAGATAGGGTTCAACACCTCGTGATCTATAGTCCCCGTAGATAGGGTTCAACACCTCACTATCTATAGTCCCCGTAGATAGGGTTCAACACCTCACTATCTATAGTCCCGTAGATAGGGTTCAACACCTCGTGATCTATAGTCCCCGTAGATAGGGTTCAACACCTCGTGATCTATAGTCCCCGTAGATAGGGTTCAACACCTCACTATCTATAGTCCCAGTAGATAGGGTTCAACACCTCACTATCTATAGTCCCCGTAGATATATAAGGAATTGGAGTAATTAAGAGTGCGTAACTAGGGTATTGGAGTAATTAAGAGTGCGTAACTAGGGTATTGGAGTAATTAAGAGTGCGTAACTAGGGTATTGGAGTAATTAAGAGTGCGTAACTAGGGTATTGGAGTAATTAAGAGTGCGTAACTAAGGAATTGGCGTAATTAAGAGTGCGTAACTAGGGAATTGGCGTAATTAAGAGTGCGTAACTAGGGTATTGGAGTAATTAAGAGTGCGTAACTAGGGTATTGGAGTAATTAAGAGTGCGTAACTAGGGTATTGGAGTAATTAAGAGTGCGTAACTAGGGTATTGGAGTAATGTTACGAGGCCCATTCCCAACTCTATCCTTTAGTGAAAAATAGAAACCTAAATAATTCCATAATTACATCCAGTAATGACATCTTATTTCTACATGTTCAGTTTAAACAAATTGCACACATTTTTTTTTTTTTTAAAAGCTTCTTTAATTTCATCATTAGATTACACAGTGGAGCGAATCCTCCAATCAGACGATACCAACGAGATAAGATACCTCCCGGACAATACTAAACCATAAAGCCCAATGTGTCAGTTGAGGCGCAGCGGAGCAGACAAAATGACAATGGGTAAAAACACACAGATGAGCTGGCTTTGCCTTTGACAGGCTCTCTCCCCACCAGCTGATAAACAATTTGGATATCATGCAGTAAGCTTGTGGGCACTTTCACATTCAACACAGTCAAGCTCTCTCTTGCAGACACACACAGACACACAATGACAGCAGCTGTTGTTCTTTACTGATGGAATGGGGAGCGATAGAGTGGTAGAGGGGGTTTGGGGAGCGGTAGAGGGGGTTTGGGGAGCGGTAGAGGGGGTTTGGGGAGCGGTAGAGGGGGATGAGTGGTAGAGGGGGATTTGGGGAGTGGTAGAGGGGGGATGAGCAGTAGAGGGGGGTGAGCGGTAGAGGGGGATGAGTGGTAGAGGGGGAATGGGGAGCGGTAGAGGGGGGATGAGCGGTAGAGGGGGAATGGGGAGCGGTAGAGGGGGGATGAGCGGTAGAGGGGGGATGAGTGGTAGAGGGGGATTTGGGGTGTGGTAGAGGGGGGATGAGCGGTAGAGGGGGATGAGTGGTAGAGGGGGATTGGGGAGCGGTAGAGGGGGATTGGGGAGCGGTAGAGGGGGATTGGGGAGCGGTAGAGGGGGTATGTAGAGGGGGATTTGGGGAGTGGTAGAGGGGGTTTGGGGAGCGGTAGAGGGGGTTTGGGGAGCGGTAGATGGGGATGAGCGGTAGAGGGGGTTTGGGGAGCGGTAGAGGGGGATGAGAGGTAGAGGGGGGTTTGGGGAGCGGTAGAGGGGGATGAGAGGTAGAGGGGGTTTTGGGGAGCGGTAGAGGAGGGATGAGTGACAGAGGGGGGGGTTGGGGAGCGGTAGAGGCGGGTTTGAGTGACAGAGGGGGGGTTGGGGAGCGGTAGAGGCAGGTTTGAGTGACAGAGGGGGGGTTGGGGAGCGGTAGAGGCGGGTTTGAGTGGTAGAGGGGGGTAGAGGGTGGTTGGGGACTGGTAACAAGGCCCATATTCGTAGTCCCGACACCCTAGTGAGTGAGAGGTGTCCGTGTGATCAGTCGATCAGTCAGAGAAATAAAGAGACTTGAAACCAGAGGGGGAAAAAAACTGTCCCTGACAGCAGTAATACTGTAGTAGTACTAGATAGTAGTACTAGTCTTCATTTCCCCAGACCAATCTTCTTAGCCTCTGTTTCGTAGATCAACAACCTCCACATTTTAACTATGAACACCTCTGCCTCCTCATCCAGAACCTGCAGGTAACAATAAATCAGTTAGTGGTGTCGTCATTTACTAACACACGTTCTAACACCCGTTATGTCTAGAGTACTGCACTGTTGACGAGAAACAGGTAACAATAAATCATTCAGTTCAGTGAGTGGAGTGGTCTTGTCTCTCACACTTTTTTTTTTTTTATAACTAACTCAAATGTAAGATTACATATCATTTTTACATTTTACATGTCATTTAGCAGACTCTTATCCGCAGCGACTTACAGTTAAGTGCATTCATCTTAAAACGACAACGTGAGAAAAACTACACGTCTCAGTCGTAGCAAGTACATGTTTTCCTCACTTAAAAGTCTGAGCTAGTAGAACAAGCCAGAAGTACATTACACGCATTAACGTACGATCACTAAAACTGGTTTCAGCCTAGAAAAATCCGTTCCTGTGATCACGTTTAATGATTTTCTATGATCCACTCACCATGGCAACATCATCCAAGATCCCCTGCGGTGTACCGTGAGACATGACCTTTAGGGGACAACATAACAAGCTGGTCAAACATCACACCGTGAGACATGACCTTCAGGGGACAACATGACCTTTAGGGGACAACATGACCTTTAGGGGACAACATAACAAGCTGGTCAAACATCACACCGTGAGACATGCCCTTTAGGAGACTACATGACCTTTAGGGGACAACATAACAAGCTGGTTAAACATCACACCGTGAGACATGACCTTTAGGAGACTACATGACCTTTAGGGGACAACATGACCTTTAGGGGACAACATGACCTTTAGGGGACAACATGACCTTTAGGGGACAACATGACCTTTTAGGGGACAACATGACCTTTAGGGGACAACATGACCTTTAGGGGACTACATGACCTTTAGGGGACTACATGACCTTTAGGGGACTACATGACCTTTAGGGGACAACATAACAGCTGGTCAAACATCACACCAGCCTAGTGCAGAGATTATGTTACACGTCACAGCAATAAACACTGGGTCCATCCCCAATACCTTTGACAGCATCCTGTCATCTACATGGCCAATGTGAAGGACTGAAAACAACACATGCTTATGACAAGCTGTAGGTTGTGTTCATATCCTTATCCAGAGCCACTACAGTAGTGAGTCATTTAGCAGACTCTCTGATCCAGAGCCACTTACAGTAGTGAGTCATTTAGCAGACTCTCTGATCCAGAGCCACTTACAGTAGTGAGTCATTTAGCAGACTCTCTGATCCAGAGCCACTTACAGTAGTGAGTCATTTAGCAGACTCTCTGATCCAGAGCCAGTACAGTAGTGAGTCATTTAGCAGACTCTCTGATCCAGAGTCACTACAGTAGTGAGTCATTTAGCAGACTCTCTGATCCAGAGTCACTACAGTAGTGAGTCATTTAGCAGACTCTCTGATCCAGAGCCACTAAAGTAGTGAGTCATTTAGCAGACTCTCTTATCCAGAGTCACTTACAGTAGTGAGTCATTTAGCAGACTCTGACCCAGAGCCACTACAGTAGTGAGTCATTTAGTAGACTCTCTGATCCAGAGCCACTTACAGTAGTGAGTCATTTAGCAGACTCTCTGATCCAGAGCCACTTACAGTAGTGAGTCATTTAGCAGACTCTCTGATCCAGAGCCACTTACAGTAGTGAGTCATTTAGCAGACTCTCTGATCCAGAGCCACTTACAGTAGTGAGTCATTTAGCAGACTCTCTGATCCAGAGCCACTTACAGTAGTGAGTCATTTAGCAGACTCTCTTATCCAGAGTCACTACAGTAGTGAGTCATTTAGTAGACTCTCTGATCCAGAGTCACTACAGTAGTGAGTCATTTAGCAGACTCTCTGATCCAGAGTCACTACAGTAGTGAGTCATTTAGCAGACTCTCTTATCCAGAGTCACTACAGTAGTGAGTCATTTAGTAGACTCTCTGATCCAGAGTCACTACAGTAGTGAGTCATTTAGCAGACTCTCTGATCCAGAGCCACTTACAGTAGTGAGTCATTTAGCAGACTCTCTGATCCAGAGCCACTTACAGTAGTGAGTCATTTAGCAGACTCTCTGATCCAGAGCCACTTACAGTAGTGAGTCATTTAGCAGACTCTCTGATCCAGAGCCACTAAAGTAGTGAGTCATTTAGCAGACTCTCTGATCCAGAGCCACTAAAGTAGTGAGTCATTTAGCAGACTCTCTTATCCAGAGTCACTTACAGTAGTGAGTCATTTAGCAGACTCTCTGATCCAGAGCCACTACAGTAGTGAGTCATTTAGCAGACTCTCTGATCCAGAGCCACTACAGTAGTGAGTCATTTAGCAGACTCTCTGATCCAGAGCCACTACAGTAGTGAGTCATTTAGTAGACTCTCTGATCCAGAGTCACTACAGTAGTGAGTCATTTAGTAGACTCTCTGATCCAGAGCCACTACAGTAGTGAGTCATTTAGCAGACTCTCTGATCCAGAGCCACTACAGTAGTGAGTCATTTAGCAGACTCTCTGATCCAGAGCCACTACAGTAGTGAGTCATTTAGCAGACTCTCTGAGCCACATACAGTTAGTGCAGAAAGACAAGTACAACTCACCTTCGAACAAACAAAGTCGACTAGCGTAGCTTCCTCCTCTCCGATATATTCTATAATCTTCTTGTTGATCCAGGGCCTGATGCGTCGGTCCATCAGAGTCTGAGGAGAAGAACAAAGGTGGTAGACTTGGTGTGTTTTAAAAGAGACACAGGAGCGACAGTCCCAACTCCAACTCCCCCCCCACAAAACTTACACACACGCCAAATTCATACCGGTGCGATTAAATGGTTAGCTGCGGCGCCTCAGAAATGTAAAAGGGAGAGAGCACATCTCCGACAAGATTCTCCGGGACAAGACGAGACCAAAAAAAAAAAAGGCATTCATCGCGCAGTCCGACTGCATCCGAACTCTAATTTACAAACGAGCGAGTTTATTTCAGACCTCGTGACGACTAAGTATAAATCCACTCCTACAAAGCATAGCTAATAGAGATTATAAAACACACATTTTCACTTTCTACTTCTCTATCGAACAGCCGAGTCGACAAAAACATGTTTACAATAGCCGGTGGTATGTGTACGTCACTTTGGGGGTGGAGTCTCCTCCTTCTCGCTAAACATTACATGTTTATCGCTAGGCAGGAAACTAAAGTGATTACGGACAATAAACTGTTTCTTCTCCCTTAAACGTGACCTGATCTCGACCCGTCCCCCGTCCCCCCCCCCCCCACACACACACTTCATCACTAATCCATGACTCTCCCCCCTTATCTATGCCTGCCATGTGATCGTTCTCTCTAACACTCAGTACATTCCAAGCTTAGTTTCACACACTATATACCTTCCTATTACAGATACCCATACCCGTGTGGCTCAGTTGGTAGAGCACGGTGTTTGCAACGCCAGGGTTGTGGGTTCGATTCCCACGGGGGGACCAGTACGGAGAAAAGAAAATGTATGAAATATATGCCTTCACTACTGTAAGTCGCTCTGGATAAGAGCATCTGCTAAATGACAAAAAATGTTAAATGCAAAATGTAACCTCTGGTGTAGACCCTCTAAACCATAGCACTCAATATTTCAATAGAATATCTGATAATTAACCTTATTTCAAGTTTAGGAGTTAGAACCCAGAATCCATCACACTATATTTAGGGAAAAAGAGCTCTAGCCTGGGTACCAGTCTGTTTGTGTTATCATTCCACTCCTTGCCATTTTGCACTAGTGATGGAGTTGAAATGATAAACAGATCAGGGACCAGGCTAGAAGAGTTCATCCTAAACGAGTCCACAGCGGTCTATTGATGTAAATCCCCTGTATCTATCCATAAAACCTGGTCCTATAGTCTCTCCACTACCTCGTCTTCATCCTTACCGAGTCCACAGCGGTCTATTGATGTAAATCCCTGTAATCTATCCATAAAACCTGGTCCTATAGTCTCTCCACTACCTCGTCTTCATCCTTACCGAGTCCACAGCAGTCTATTGATGTAAATCCCTGTAATCTATCCACAAAACCTGGTCCTATAGTCTCTCCACTACCTCGTCTTCATCCTTACCGAGTCCACAGCGGTCTATTGATGTAAATCCCTGTAATCTATCCATAAAACCTGGTCCTATAGTCTCTCCACTACCTCGTCTTCATCCTTACCGAGTCCACAGCGGTCTATTGATGTAAATCCCTGTAATCTATCCATAAAACCTGGTCCTATAGTCTCTCCACTACCTCGTCTTCATCCTTACCGAGTCCACAGCGGTCTATTGATGTAAATCCCTGTAATCTATCCATAAAACCTGGTCCTATAGTCTCTCCACTACCTCGTCTTCATCCTTACCGAGTCCACAGCGGTCTATTGATGTAAATCCCTGTAATCTATCCATAAAACCTGGTCCTATAGTCTCTCCACTACCTCGTCTTCATCCTTACCGAGTCCACAGCAGTCTATTGATGTAAATCCCCTGTATCTATCCATAAAACCTGGTCCTATAGTCTCTCCACTACCTCGTCTTCATCCTTACCGAGTCCACAGCGGTCTATTGATGTAAATCCCTGTAATCTATCCACAAAACCTGGTCCTATAGTCTCTCCACTACCTCGTCTTCATCCTTACCGAGTCCACAGCGGTCTATTGATGTAAATCCCCTGTATCTATCCATAAAACCTGGTCCTATAGTCTCTCCACTACCTCGTCTTCATCCTTACCGAGTCCACAGCGGTCTATTGATGTAAATCCCTGTAATCTATCCATAAAACCTGGTCCTATAGTCTCTCCACTACCTCGTCTTCATCCTTACCGAGTCCACAGCGGTCTATTGATGTAAATCCCTGTAATCTATCCATAAAACCTGGTCCTATAGTCTCTCCACTACCTCGTCTTCATCCTTACCGAGTCCACAGCGGTCTATTGATGTAAATCCCTGTAATCTATCCATAAAACCTGGTCCTATAGTCTCTCCACTACCTCGTCTTCATCCTTACCGAGTCCACAGCGGTCTATTGATGTAAATCCCCTGTATCTATCCATAAAACCTGGTCCTATAGTCTCTCCACTACCTCGTCTTCATCCTTACCGAGTCCACAGCGGTCTATTGATGTAAATCCCTGTAATCTATCCATAAAACCTGGTCCTATAGTCTCTCCACTACCTCGTCTTCATCCTTACCGAGTCCACAGCGGTCTATTGATGTAAATCCCTGTAATCTATCCATAAAACCTGGTCCTATAGTCTCTCCACTGCCCCGTCTTCATCCTTACCGAGTCCACAGCGGTCTATTGATGTAAATCCCTGTAATCTATCCATAAAACCTGGTCCTATAGTCTCTCCACTACCTCGTCTTCATCCTTACCGAGTCCAGAGCGGTCTATTGATGTAAATCCCCGTAATCTATCCATAAAACCTGGTCCTATAGTCTCTCCACTACCTCGTCTTCATCCTTACCGAGTCCACAGCGGTCTATTGATGTAAATCCCCTGTAATCTATCCACAAAACCTGGTCCTATAGTCTCTCCACTACCTCGTCTTCATCCTTACCGAGTCCACAGCGGTCTATTGATGTAAATCCCCTGTAATCTATCCATAAAACCTGGTCCTATAGTCTCTCCACTACCTCGTCTTCATCCTTACCGAGTCCACAGCGGTCTATTGATGTAAATCCCTGTAATCTATCCATAAAACCTGGTCCTATAGTCTCTCCACTACCTCGTCTTCATCCTTACCGAGTCCACAGCGGTCTATTGATGTAAATCCCCTGTAATCTATCCATAAAACCTGGTCCTATAGTCTCTCCACTACCTCGTCTTCATCCTTACCGAGTCCACAGCGGTCTATTGATGTAAATCCCTGTAATCTATCCATAAAACCTGGTCCTATAGTCTCTCCACTACCTCGTCTTCATCCTTACCGAGTCCACAGCGGTCCAGTCCAGAGGGTAGTTGAACAGCTCAGGTCTGGCCGTAGGAATCTTCTCAATCAGACTCCTGATGTGTTTTCGTTTCTCCTCTGTGTTTTGTCCTCCCTTCCCTCCAGGTACCTCCGCCCCGTCCAGACCCAAACTCTTATCGTCCTCACCGTAGTCCAGCGGAACCAGCTTACGTTTACGGGGCGCCTCGTCGGCCTCCTCCTCTCCAAACTTGTTGAAGACGCTGTCGACGTTGGCCAGCTTCTTACGTTTACTCCCAGTGTGGATCTGATGGTTGGGGCTGGCGCCGGCGCCTGGGGAGGAGAGCGAGAGCGAGAGCGAGAGCGAGAGAGAGAGAGAGATATAGTAGGGAAGTAACTATTAACTTTTAAATGTATTAGAAGAAAAGTTACGGTACCTTTAGCATACAGATGTAAAACGTTTAACATCTTCAGAAAGTATTCACACCCCTTGACTTTGTCCACATTGTTGTTACAGCTTGAAATTAAAATGTATTAAATTGAGATTGTGTCCACACACACACACATACCCCATAACGTCAAAGTCGAATTATGTTTTTAGCAATATTTACAAATTAATTACAAATGAAAAGCTGAAATGTCTTAAGTCAATAAGTATTCAACCCCTTTTGTTATGACGAGCCTAAATAAAATTCAAGAGTTGAAATCTGCTAAACCGGTCACATACTAAGTTGGAGCATGGACACCGTATGCAATAATAGTGTTTAACATGATTTTTCAATGACTACCTCATCTCTGTACCCCACACACACAAAATTGTGGCGAAATCAAGCACTGTGAGCCGACACTTTGGGTGTGCATCAGCTGTCGGGAAGGAGAGGGAAAAAAAGATTGGCTCTTTGTGGAGAACTAAGGAGCTATCAGTTAGCAGTTTGACAGTTTGTGCAACTCTGCAGAAGTCTTGTTTATTTTCAGCGCGTTTCGTTCGTGAAGTGTTTAAGTCGACGGCCGGTGTTAGCGCTCTAGCTCGTGGTTATGTGTTGCGACCGCTCCGGTCATCGATCGCATGGAGTCGTTGCAACATCGTTGCAAAGCTATGACAAAACAACCAACCAGCCACCAGATGTATCCGACGGACAGTCAGTGAAACTGCAAGCCCAGAAGTCAACAGGTGAAACTGCAAGCCCAGAAGTCAACAGGTGAAACTGCAAGCCCAGAAGTCAACAGGTGAAACTGCAAGCCCAGAAGTCAACAGGTGAAACTGCAAGCCCAGAAGTCAACAGGTAAAACTGCAAGCCCAGAAGTCAACAGGTAAAACTGCAAGCCCAGAAGTCAACAGGTGAAACTGCAAGCCCAGAAGTCAACAGGTGAAACTGCAAGCCCAGAAGTCAACAGTTAAAAGCCCTCTCTCTCTCTCATTCATTTTCTCTCTATCGTTCCATTGCTTTACACTGCAGGAGAATGTTTTAACCCCCCCAATGATCTTCCCTTTGATGTCGCTGGACTGTTACTGCCCTGCCAGACGTATTTGGGTTGCCATTTCAGTTAAAGGGAGGTTGCTGCCAGTTTATTGTTGTTTGAACTGCATTGCTTTGATGTGGTACTATTATAATTTGGCTGAGACGAGTTTGGACATTTTAAGGCCTTTGTTATATCTATGAACACACCCCCTCACTCCTCCCTCACCCATTCATACCCCCCTTCAGTCCTCCCTCACCCATTCATACCCCCCCTCACTCTCCCCCACCCATTCCTACCCCCCCTCACCCATTCATACTCCCCACTCTCCCCCACCCATTCATACCCCCTCTCTCACTCCCCCCCACCCATTCATACCCCTCACTCCCCCCCACCCATTCATACCCCCTCCCTCACTCTCCCCCCACCCATTCATACCCCCCCCCCCCTCACCCATTCATACTACAGCTACACACCGCTGAATGAGCTGAGCGCCCGGTCAACAGTCTTGAGTTCCCACATATGCTGAGCACTTGTTGGCTGCTTTTCCTTCACTCTGCGGTCCAACTCATCCCAAGCCATCTCAATGGCCCAGTTTCAGGCTGGTTCTAAACTGGCCCAGTTTCAGGCTGGTTCTAAACTGGCCCAGTTTCAGGCTGGTTCTAAACTGGCCCAGTTTCAGGCTGGTTCTAAACTGGCCCAGTTTCAGGCTGGTTCTAAACTGGCCCAGTTTCAGGCTGGTTCTAAACTGGCCCAGTTTCAGGCTGGTTCTAAACTGGCCCAGTTTCAGGCTGGTTCTAACCTGGCCCAGTTTCAGGCTGGTTCTAACCGGCCCAGTCAGGCTGGTTCTAACTCACCCAGTTTCAGGCTGAGGCCTATCTTCGGCCGGTGTTCATCTGTGGGCTGGGCTTCTGGAGAGTTCTCATGGGGGATGATGATGCCACACGGAGACTCGTTGCCAGGGGAGTTGGGCGTGGCGCCGCCGCTGCCCGACGACACAGAGGGTGCCGACGTGATTGGCCGCAGTGTGGGCTTGAGGTGTGGGTGTGTCCTGGCATCTGACGAGTCTTCCCCGTCACGATCGTCAAGCTCCTCTCCATCCTCCACATCATCGTCTGATTGGGACTGAGGGTGTTCGGGAGGAGGCCTGTCTGCACCTCCACCTCCTCTCCTGTCCCTCTCTCGGTGCTCCCTCTCCCGGTGCTCCCTCTCCCGGTGCTCCCTCTCCCGGTGCTCCCTCTCCCGGTGCTCCCTCTCCCGGTGCTCCCTCTCTCGGTGCTCCCTCTCCCTGTGTGGTTTCTCCTGCTGCACCTCCTCCTCCTCCTCCTCCTCTGGCTCCGGCTTCACTGGGGGCTGCCGCCTCCTCTCTGCCTCCTCCTCCATCTTGGTGTAAAAATCAAATCACAATTTATTTAAAGTCTCAACACACTTTACAAATGAAAATAAAACAAAACAAAATGTCATGAATGTGCCTTGTTGATTAGTGTGTATTGTCCCCATTTGACAGGTACAATACACACTGATCAACATTTCTCATGTCTGTTACTGTGCCAAAGTTAACCAGCAGGAGGTAGACGGGAGGAAGATGGGAGACAGACGGGAGGCACACGAGACAGACGGGAGGAAGACGGGAGACAGACGGGAGGAAGACGGGAGACAGACGGGAGGAAGACGAGACAGACGGGAGGAAGACGGGAGGAAGACGGGAGGAAGACGGGAGGAAGACGGGAGGCACACGAGACAGACGGGAGGCACACGAGACAGACGGGAGGCACACGAGACAGACGGGAGGCACACGAGACAGACGGGAGGCACACGAGACAGACGGGAGGCACACGAGACAGACGGGAGGCACACGAGACAGACGGGAGGCACACGAGACAGACGGGAGGCACACGAGACAGACGGGAGGCACACGAGACAGACGGGAGGCACACGAGAGACAGAACGCAGCGTTGCGTTTTCCCTTGCAAAACACATTGTTACGATGTGCCCTCGTGAACACGACCTTGGTCATAGGAGAGCTCCACAACAGCCAGCCAGCCAGCCAGACCGTCTGCCTGTCTCCTGTTCCACAACAGACAGACGGAGACATACCCTCTGCAGCTCGGCCTCAGGGTCTGGGTGTCCCTCAGCTAACAGTCTCTGTCTGATCTGATCATGCTCCTCCTTCTCCCGCTTCCTGTCTCTATCATCCAGCTCTGTCTCCTTCTCACGGTCTCTCAGACGCTTCTGTAATGCACTACCCCTGAGAGGGGGGGGGGGGGGGGGGGGGGACGACGACGACGACAGAGAGACAGACAGTCAGTCAGTCATACAGATTAACACTACAGACCTGTGTTAAAATACTATTTGTAATCATTCAAATACTTTGCATTTGCTTTAGGCTGCCTATAGCGCCAGATGGGCAAGGGTTTGCTATTTCTTTACCCCCCCCACCCACGCCTAACTCAAATCAAGCCCAACTTGAGATTAGGAAATGATTTAAAATAGCATTGGAACTCAGCTCTGCTACAGGGTGCCAGACCCAACACAGCTGGCTCCTTTGTTTGTGGCTTCCACCGACCAGTTCCAACAGCTTGTATTTTGACTCATCTGTCTGTCTGTTATAAACGGTGCCGTCTCACCTGTAGTATTTTGACTCGTCTGTTATAAACGGTGTCGTCTCACCTGTAGTATTTTGACTCATCTGTATGTGTGTTATAAACGGTGCCGTCTCACCTGTAGTATTTTGACTCGTCTGTTATAAACGGTGCCGTCTCACCTGTAGTATTTTGACTCATCTGTATGTCTGTTATAAACGGTGTCATCTCACCTGTAGTATTTTGACTCGTCTGTTATAAACGGTGTCATCTCACCTGTAGTATTTTGACTCATCTGTCTGTGTGTTATAAACGGTGCCGTCTCACCTGTAGTATTTTGACTCGTCTGTTATAAACGGTGTCATCTCACCTGTAGTATTTTGACTCATCTGTTATAAACGGTGCCGTCTCACCTGTAGTATTTTGACTCATCTCTGTTATAAACGGTGTCGTCTCACCTGTAGTATTTTGACTCATCTGTCTGTGTGTTATAAACGGTGCCGTCTCACCTGTAGTATTTTGACTCATCTCTGTTATAAACGGTGTCATCTCACCTGTAGTATTTTGACTCATCTCTGTTATAAACGGTGCCGTCTCACCTGTAGTATTTTGACTCATCTGTCTGTGTGTTATAAACGGTGTCGTCTCACCTGTAGTATTTTGACTCATCTCTGTTATAAACGGTGTCATCTCACCTGTAGTATTTTGACTCATCTGTCTGTGTGTTATAAACGGTGTCATCTCACCTGTAGTATTTTGACTCATCTCTGTTATAAACGGTGCCGTCTCACCTGTAGTATTTTGACTCATCTCTGTTATAAACGATGTCGTCTCACCTGTAGTATTTTGACTCGTCTGTTATAAACGGTGTCATCTCACCTGTAGTATTTTGACTCATCTCTGTTATAAACGGTGTCGTCTCACCTGTAGTATTTTGACTCATCTGTCTGTGTGTTATAAACGGTGCCGTCTCACCTGTAGTATTTTGACTCATCTGTTATAAACGATGTCATCTCACCTGTAGTATTTTGACTCATCTGTCTGTGTGTTATAAACGGTGTCGTCTCACCTGTAGTATTTTGACTCATCTCTGTTATAAACGGTGTCGTCTCACCTGTAGTATTTTGACTCATCTCTGTTATAAACGGTGCCATCTCACCTGTAGTATTTTGACTCGTCTGTTATAAACGGTGTCGTCTCACCTGTAGTATTTTGACTCATCTCTGTTATAAACGATGCCGTCTCACCTGTAGTATTTTGACTCATCTCTGTTATAAACGGTGTCATCTCACCTGTAGTATTTTGACTCATCTGTCTGTGTGTTATAAACGGTGTCGTCTCACCTGTAGTATTTTGACTCATCTCTGTTATAAACGGTGCCGTCTCACCTGTAGTATTTTGACTCATCTCTGTTATAAACGGTGCCGTCTCACCTGTAGTATTTTGACTCATCTCTGTTATAAACGGTGCCGTCTCACCTGTAGTATTTTGACTCATCTCTGTTATAAACGGTGCCGTCTCACCTGTAGTATTTTGACTCATCTGTTATAAACGGTGTCGTCTCACCTGTAGTATTTTGACTCATCTGTCTGTGTGTTATAAACGGTGTCATCTCACCTGTAGTATTTTGACTCGTCTGTTATAAACGGTGTCGTCTCACCTGTAGTATTTTGACTCATCTGTTATAAACGGTGCCGTCTCACCTGTAGTATTTTGACTCGTCTGTTATAAACGGTGTCATCTCACCTGTAGTATTTTGACTCATCTGTCTGTGTGTTATAAACGGTGTCGTCTCACCTGTAGTATTTTGACTCGTCTGTTATAAACGGTGTCATCTCACCTGTAGTATTTTGACTCATCTGTCTGTGTGTTATAAACGGTGTCATCTCCCGGGACCGCGCGGGTCGCTCACCGTAGTTTTTGACTCGTCTGTTATAAACGGTGCCGTCTCACCTGTAGTATTTTGACTCATCTCTGTTATAAACGGTGTCATCTCACCTGTAGTATTTTGACTCATCTGTCTGTGTGTTATAAACGGTGCCGTCTCACCTGTAGTATTTTGACTCATCTCTGTTATAAACGGTGCCGTCTCACCTGTAGTATTTTGACTCATCTCTGTTATAAACGGTGTCGTCTCACCTGTAGTATTTTGACTCGTCTCTGTTATAAACGGTGCCGTCTCACCTGTAGTATTTTGACTCATCTGTATGTGTGTTATAAACGGTGCCATCTCACCTGTAGTATTTTGACTCATCTGTATGTGTGTTATAAACGGTGCCGTCTCACCTGTAGTATTTTGACTCATCTCTGTTATAAACGATGTCGTCTCACCTGTAGTATTTTGACTCGTCTGTTATAAACGGTGCCATCTCACCTGTAGTATTTTGACTCATCTCTGTTATAAACGATGTCGTCTCACCTGTAGTATTTTGACTCGTCTGTTATAAACGGTGCCATCTCACCTGTAGTATTTTGACTCGTCTGTTATAAACGGTGTCGTCTCACCTGTAGTATTTTGACTCATCTGTCTGTGTGTTATAAACGGTGTCGTCTCACCTGTAGTATTTTGACTCATCTCTGTTATAAACGGTGCCGTCTCACCTGTAGTATTTTGACTCGTCTGTTATAAACGGTGCCATCTCACCTGTAGTATTTTGACTCATCTCTGTTATAAACGGTGTCGTCTCACCTGTAGTATTTTGACTCATCTGTCTGTGTGTTATAAACGGTGCCATCTCACCTGTAGTATTTTGACTCGTCTGTTATAAACGGTGTCGTCTCACCTGTAGTATTTTGACTCATCTGTCTGTGTGTTATAAACGGTGTCATCTCACCTGTAGTATTTTGACTCATCTCTGTTATAAACGGTGCCGTCTCACCTGTAGTATTTTGACTCATCTCTGTTATAAACGGTGTCGTCTCACCTGTAGTATTTTGACTCGTCTCTGTTATAAACGGTGTCGTCTCACCTGTAGTATTTTGACTCATCTGTCTGTGTGTTATAAACGGTGCCGTCTCACCTGTAGTATTTTGACTCATCTCTGTCATCGTCATAATCTTCCAGGAACTCTTTCAGACGCTTGCCTTCTTTTGTCTGTAGGAGGAAGAAAAACACTGGATTACATACCAACTCCAAAGTATCCACACATCACAGATTTAGACAGATTCAGAGGCCAGGACATAGTGAAGCGATTACATGCATGTGGCATTACAGGTTGACAGAATCAGAGAGAATGTATACTTATAGAAGGCATATCTAGAATCATCTCTCTGACCATCTCATGTCGTCTCTCCTCCTCTCGCTGGTTCTCTTTGTCGTAGTCCCGAGCCTTCTTCCTCTCCCTGATCTCCCAGTTCTTCAGACGCTGAGAAGAAGAAGAGCAACAACATCTGATATATATACACACACACACACATTACACATTACACACACACACATTACACACACATTACACATTACACACATTACACATTACACACATTACACGCACACACACAACACACACACACACACACACACATTACACATTACACGCACACACACATTACACGCACACAACACACACACACACATTACACACACACACACATTACACACACACACACATTACACACACACACACACACACACACACATACACACATTACACACACACACATACATAACACACACACACACACACACACACACACACACACACACACACACACACACACATTACACACACATTACACACACATTACACACACACACACACACACACACACACACATTACACACACACACATACATACATTACACACACACACACACACACACACACACATTACACACACATTACACACACATTACACACACACACACACAGCCGAAATGCTGTTTCAGCCAGTCAGCATCCAAACCAACTGTAATTTGCATTTATACATAGACAGGTGTTCAATTGAGTTGTCTGAAGACAGAGCCAGTATGAGCACAGTGGCTTGTGTCTCAAATGGAACCCTGCTCTAGTCTAAAGTAGTGCACTATATAGGGAATAGGGCTCTGGTCTATAGTAGTGCACTATATAGGGAATAGGGTGCCATAGGGCTCTGGTCTAAAGTAGTGCACTATATAGGGAATAGGGCTCTGGTCTATAGTAGTGCACTATATAGGGAATAGGGTGCCATAGGGCTCTGGGCTAAAGTAGTGCACTATATAGGGAATAGGGCTCTGGTCTAAAGTAGTGCACTATATAGGGAATAGGGTGCCATAGGGCTCTGGTCTAAAGTAGTGCACTATATAGGGAACAGGGTGGCATAGGGCTCTGGTCTAAAGTAGTGCACTATATAGGGAATAGGGCTCTGGTCTAAAGTAGTGGACTATATAGGGAATAGGGTGCCATAGGGCTCTGTGCTAAAGTAGTGCACTATATAGGGAATAGGGCTCTGGTCTAAAGTAGTGCACTATATAGGGAATAGGGTGCCATAGGGCTCTGGTCTAAAGTAGTGCACTATATAGGGAACAGGGTGGCATAGGGCTCTGGTCTAAAGTAGTGCACAATATAGAGAATAGGGTGCCATTTGGAACACATACCTAAGTGCCTTAGGCCTGAGGGAATCAGAAAGAGTTGTCAGACTGGTTGTGTTCCATGCTACGACAGTATATTGCAGTGGTAAAGCCTAATTAACCCTACACATGTACGTAACGCAAGAAAGCTGTTAGCAAATAAGAATGTTAATCATGCATACCTGTGTGGAGCTGCAGGGCTGCACGCGTTTGAGTATTTTTGTAACTTTACAGGATTACCATTTCTCCGTAGCTAATGTAGTTCTTGCGTTGTGTACTTGCGTAGGGTATAAATTCGGCCTAAAGCCTTGTCAACATGGACTACACGTCAAACTTACTTCCTGGTAGGCAGTCTCCTTGTCCCTCATCTTCCTCTCCAGCTTCCTGCGTTCGTACGCCTCCTCCTGATCTTCCTCACGGTCGTGTTTCTTCTCATCGCGGCTCCGTTCTCTACAGGCAGAGACGTGAGTTCAAACACTCACCACTTCTACAGCTGACCAGCACCTGTATTCAGAGCGCTGATCTAGGATCCTCATACCAACCTGGATCTACTGCGGTCTTTGCTGACTTCTCGACTCCGCTCCTTCACGCGTTCCCTCTCTCCGCGTTCCCTCTCTCCTCGTTCCCTCTCTCCTCGTTCCCTCTCTCCTCGTTCCCTCTCTCCTCGTTCCCTCTCTCTCTCCTTTGTCCGTTCACGTTCCCGATCGATCCGGTCCCGGTCTCTGTCCTTGTTGTTGTTGTCGTTTCTCTCCTTCTCCTTCTCCCTCTCGCGGTCCCGGCGCTCCCTCTCTCGCTCCCTCTCTTTGTCTCTCTCCCTCCTGTCCTTATCGATCTCTTGCCGTTCCTGCTCTTTCTTTCCCTTCTCCTCCTCCAGTTTCTACAGGAAGAAGAGGAGTACCCCTGTGTTAAGTCACTCTACTGCTGTATTCCCCCATAGACAACACAGTCAACACAGCAGTGAGAACAAGCTACCTGGAACCATGAAAAACAGCCCCAGACCATTATTTCTCATCCACCAAACTTTACAGTTGGCACTATGCATTGGGGCAGGTAGCGTTCTCCTGGCATCCACCAAACCCAGATTCTTCCGCCGGACTGCCAGATGGTGAAGCGTGATTCATCACTCCAGGGAACGTGTTTCCACTGCTCCAGAGTCCAATGGCAGCAAACTTTACACCACTCCAGCTGACTCTTGGCATTCCGCATGGTGATCTTACGCTCGTGTGCGTCTGCTCTGCCATGGAAACCCCATTTCATGAAGATCCCGACGAATAGGTATTACGCTGACGTTGCTTCCAGAGGCCCGTGTGTCACCTGAACTGGACTCGCATGTAAAGGACGCATGCATTTCTCTAGGAAACTGTGCAGTAATCCCAACATCCCTATGGACGACGCAAATCGCCCTCGCGCTGCCCTCACCCACCTGGACAGAAGGAATGCATTAGTGAGGATGCTGTACATCGACTACCAAACTCACCACAAAGCTCACAGCCCCTGGGGGACTGAACTCCTCTTTACGCAACAGCTTCTACCTCAAGGCCATCAGACTGTTAAACAGCTTCTATCTCCAGGCCATCAGACTGTTAAACAGCTTCTATCTCCAGGCCATCAGACTGGTAAACAGCTTCTATCTCCAGACCATCAGACTGATAAACAGCTTCTATCTCCAGGCCATCAGACTGTTAAACAGCTTCTATCTCCAGGCCATCAGACTGTTAAACAGCTTCTATCTCCAGGCCATCAGACTGTTAAACAGCTTCTACCTCCAGGCCATCAGACTGTTAAACAGCTTCTATCTCCAGACCATCAGACTGTTAAACAGCTTCTACCTCAAGGCCATCAGACTGTTAAACAGCTTCTACCTCCAGGCCATCAGACTGTTAAACAGCTTCTATCTCCAGACCATCAGACTGTTAAACAGCTTCTACCTCAAGGCCATCAGACTGTTAAACAGCTTCTATCTCCAGGCCATCAGACTGATAAACAGCTTCTATCTCCAGGCCATCAGACTGTTAAACAGCCATCACTAGCCAGCTACCACCTGGTTACTCAACCCTGCTGCCCCATAGACGTGGAATCACTGGTCACTTTAATAATGGAACACGAGTCACTTCAATAATGTTTACATACTGCTTTACTCATCTCATATGTATACAGTGTAATTTTTGTCAATGCCACTCCGACGTTGCTCGATTTAATATTTATATATTTCTTAATTGCATTATTTTTTACTTTTAGATGTGTGTGTTGTTAGATACTACTGCAATGTTGGCGCTAGGAACACAAGCATTTCACTACACCCGCAATATCATCTGCTGAATATGTGTACGTGACCAACACAATTTGATTTGATTTATACAGTGAATTCGGAAAGTATTCAGACCCCCCCCCTCCCCTTTTTCCACATTGTGTTGCGTTACAGCCTTATTCTAAAATGGATTGAATAAAAAAAATGGTCTTCATTAATCTACACACAATACCCCACAATGACACAATATGACACAATACCCCACAATGACTCAATACCCCATAATGACTCAATACCCCAATACCCCACAACGACACAATACCCCACAACGACTCAATACCCCACAACGACACAATACCCCAACACCCCACAACGACACAATACCTCAACACCCCACAACGACACAATACCTCACAACGACACAATACCCCACAACGACACAATACCCCACAACGACACAATACCCCACAACGACACAATACCCCAATACCCCACAATGACAAAGAAAAAAATAGGTTTACATTTTTTTCCAAATGTATTAAATATATAAAAACAGAAATACCTTATTTACTTAAGTATTCAGACCCTTTGCTATGAGGCTCGAAATTGAGCTCAGGTGCATCCTGTTTCCATTGATCATCCTTGAGATGTTTCTACAACTTCATTGAAGTCCACCTGTGGTAAATTCAATTGATTTGACATGATTTGGAAAGGCACACACCTGTCTATATAAGGTCCCACAGTTAACAGTGCATGTCAGAGCAAAAACCAAGCCATGAGGTCGAAGGAATTGTCCGTAGAGCTCTGAGACAGGATTGTGTCGAGGCACAGATCTGGAGAAAGGTACCAACACATTTCTGCAGCATTGAAGGTCCCCAAGAACTCAGTGGCTTCCATCATTCTTAAATGGAAGTTTGGAACCACCAAGACTCTTCCTAGAGCTGGCCGCCCGGTCAAACTGACCAATCGGGGGAGAAGGGCCTTGGTCAGGGAGGTGACCAAGAACCCGATGGTCAATCTGAGAGAGCTCCAGAGTTCCTCTGTGGAGATGGGAGAAGCTTCCAGAAGGACAACCAACTCTGCAGCACTCCACCAATCAGACCTTTATGTTAGTGGCCAGATGGAAGCCACTCCTCAGTCAAACACACGACAGCCCGCTTGGAGTTTGTCAAAAGGCACCTAAAGGACTCTAAGACCATGAGAAACAAGATTCTCTAGTCTGATGAAACCAAGATTTAACTCTTTGGCCTGAATGCCAAGCGTCACGTCTGGAGCAAACCTGGCACCATCCCTACGGTGAAGCATGGTGGTGGCAGCATCATGCTGTGGGGATGATTTTTCAGCGGCAGGAAGTCAGGATCGAGGGAAAGATGAACAGAGCAAAGTACAGAGAGATCCTTAATGAAAACCTGCTCCAGAGCACTCAGGACCTCAGACTGGGGTGAAGGTTCACCATCCAACAGGACAACGACCCTAAACACACAGCCAAGACAACGCAGGAGTGGCTTCGGGACAAGTCTCTGAAGGTTCTTGAGTGGCCCAGCCACAGCCCGGACTTGAACCCGATCAAACATCTCTGAAGAGTCCTGAAAATAGCTGTGCAGCAACGCTCCCCATCCAACCTGACAGAGCTTGATTGGATCTGCAGAGAAGAATGGGAGAAACTTCCCAAATACAGGTGTGCCAAGCTTGTAGCGTCACATCCAAGAAGACTCGAGGCTGTAATCGCTGCCAAAGGTGCTTCAACAAAGTACTGAGTAAAGGGTCTGAATACTAATGTAAATGTTATATTTCTGTTTTAAAAATATACACATTTGCAACATTTTGCTTTGTCATTATGGGGTATTGTGTGTAGATTGATGAGGGAGAAAAAAAACGATGTAATCATTTTTAGAATAAAGCCGTAACGTAACTCAAATGTGGATAAAGTCAAGGGGTACTGAATACATTCAGAATGCACCGTACACCACTAGGACCTGCGTAGGTTCACTAGTCTCTCTCTTTCTGGGTCTTCTATTCACACTGCCAGTGGACCTCCTTTTAACCATGTCAACTAGCTAGTACCTACAAACACAAGCTTGTATCCAAAATGCCACCCTATTCCCTACATGGGGGCGGCAGGGTAGCCTAGTGGTTAAGAGCGTTGGGTTAGTAACCGAAAGGTGGCAAGTTCGAATCCCCGAGCTGACAAGGTACAAATCTGTCGTTCTGCCCCTGAACAAGGCAGTTTAACCCACTGTTCCTAGGCCATCGTTGTAAAATAAGAATTTGTTCTTAACTGACTTGCCTAGTTAAATAAAAAAGGTAAAATAAACATATTACACTACTTTTGACCAGCGTCGGTCGAAAAAACGTCACCCTATATAGTGCAGTAACAGTCTCAGAGCCAGCTGCCCCTATGCAAGTCCTCCAGAAAGGAGCGCCCGAGACGTAGAGAAGAAGAAATTAAAGATGATACTTACATCCGTACACACTTTCCCCAAAGCTCTGAGATTCATCTTGCTTTAGTCACCAATATGTCGTCTACCATAATGGTGGGGTTATAATCAATAGATTAGCTTTAAAAAGGACCATTACATTACGTCCACCCTACTCTCTAGCTGGTAGTTCTACTGCGTAGTTTCATCCCAAGTCACTATTGTTAACAGTTGATCCTACGATCTTTAGGGGCTACTGAAATAGCATTGCTGACTGATGGGATACATATTGTTTATAAATATTACATTTTTTATCAAGTTCAATTGATCAAAAATGCACAAAATGAGGAAATATCTCAACTAAATGTTGTTGACAATATGAACGAATAATCATAGGAAGGGGGACCGGGCTATGCAAAACGAGCTCACCCAATGTTTTCACGTGTGACTTTGATTGTAAATGTATCCCTTTCAGTGGCACGTTACCTACTCTCCTATATATTTGGTCAATACATGAATTTTGAAGTCCCAATAGGTAACAGGATGTTGAAACTACACTAGGTGTGATGTAGATGTGGGTATTGTAGTTCTTTCTCCCCAAACGCCTAATGTGAGTGGTAAGGTGAGAGAGAACAGTGGGCTGGCTACGTTACCTTGTGAGTGTCCCGGAACTTAGAGATCTCTCTGGATATCAGGTCTCTTTTGTCATCCTCCATCTCCATCACATTGATGTCCTCCTGGGAAACAAATCATGAAACAGCTTATCAGATGGCTGGAGGTTGTACAGTACAGGAACACAAGTAATCAGATTGCTGGAGGTTGTACAGTACAGGAACACAAGTAATCAGATTGCTGGAGGTAGTACAGTACAGGAACACAAGTAATCAGATTGCTGGAGGTAGTACAGTACAGGAACACAAGTAATCAGATTGCTGGAGGTAGTACAGTACAGGAACACAAGTCACGAAACAGACTACTGTACACACACTACATTACCAAAAGTATATGTGGCCACCTGACGGATTCGTCCGTCGGACTGCCAGATGTTGAAGTGTAATTCATCACTCCAGAGAACGTGTTTCCACTGCTCCAGAGTCCAAAGGGGGCGAGCTTTACACCCCTCCAGCTGACACTTGGCAATACTAGGGTTGTGTGCAGCTGCTCAAGGAAACATGGAAACCCATTTCATGAAGCTCCTGACAGCAGTTATTGTGCTGACGTTGCTTCCAGAGGTAGTTTGGAACTTGGTAGTGAGTGGTGCAACCGAGGACAGACGATTTTTTACACGCTTAAGCACTCACTGGTCCCGTTCTGTGAGCTTGTGTGGCCTACCACTTCACGGCTGAGCCGTTGTTGCTCCTAGACATTTCCACTTCACAATAACACCACTTATAGTTGACCCGAGGCAGATCTAGCAGGGCAGACATTTTACGAACTGACTCGTTGGAAAGGTGACATCCTATGACGGTGCCACGTTGAAAGTCACTGAGATCTTCAGTACGGGCCGTTCTACTGCCAATGTTTGTCTATGGAGATTGCATGGCGGTGTGCTCGATTTTATACACCTGTCAGCAACGGGTGTGGCTGAAATAGCCGAAACCACAAATTTGAAGGGGTGTCCGGTAAATGTATGTACATAAGTTTGATATGAAGGCATTCTCTCGCCACAAAATGGCAACTCGCTAGTATTTAAATATGACAAATGGGGTGAGAACACCTTTATGATTTCAGGTCAACCAAAATCATTAATAGTTGCATTTGTTGGTAGCTGAATTAATACACGTATTTACATTGGCCAACTTTATTTAATCTCTACGGCGTTGATGTCTTCCTGGAACATACAGTGCCTTGCGAAAGTATTCACCCCCCTCGGCATTTTGCCTATTTTTGTTGCCTTACAACCTGGAATTAAAATCGAAGATGTAAAACTTTGAAGATGTAAAACATTTTTTTGGGTGAAACAAACAAATTAGACCAAAAAAACAACTGAAAACTTGCTTAACTATTCACCCCCCCAAAGTCAATACTTTGTAGACCCACCTTTTGCAGCAATTACAGCTGCAAGTCTCTTGAGGGTATGTCTCTATAAGCTTGGTACATCTAGCCACTGGGATTTTTGACCATTCTTCAAGGCAAAACTGCCCCAACTCCTTCAAGTTGGATGGGTTCCACTGGTGTACAGCCATCCTTAAGTCATACCACAGATTGTCAATTGGATTGAGGTCTGGGCTTTGATTAGGCCATTCCAAGACATTTAAATGTTTCCGCTTAAACCACTCAAGTGTTGCTTTAGCAGTATGCTTAGAGTCATTGTCCTGCTGGAAGGTGAACCTCTGTCCCAGTCTCAAATCTCTGGAAGTCAAACAGGTTTCCCCTCAAGAATTTCCCTGTATTTAGCGCCATCCATCATTCCTTCAATTCTGACCAGTTTCCCAGTCCCTGCCGATAAAAAACATCCCCACAGCATGATGCTGCCACCACCATTCTTCACTGTGGGGATGGGGTTCTCAGGGTGATGAGAGGTGTTGGGTTTGCGCCAGACAGTGTTTTCCTTGATGGCCAAAAAGCTCAATTTTAGTCTCATCTGACCAGAGTACCTTCTTCCATATGTTTGGGGAATCTCCCACAAGCCTTTTGGCGAACACCAAACGTGTTTGATTATTTTTTTCTTTAAGCAATGGCTTCTTTCTGGCCACTCTTCCGTAAAGCCCAGCTCTGTGGAGTGTACGGCTTAAAGTGGTCCTATGGACAGATACTCCAATCTCCGCTCTGGAGCTTTGCAGCTCCTTCAGGGTTATCTTTTGGCTCTTTGTTGCCTCTCTGATTAAGGCCCTCCTTGCCTGGTCCGTGAGTTTTGGTGGGCGGCCCTCTCTTCGCAGGTTTGTTGTGGTGCCATATTCTTTCTATTTTTTAATAATGGATTTAATGGTGCTCCGTGGCATGTTCAAAGTTTCAGATATTTTTTTTATAATCCAACCCTGATCTGTACTTCTCCAAAACTCTGTCCCTGACCTGTTTGGAAAGCTCCTTGATCTTCATGGTGCCCCTTGCTTAGTGGTGTTGCAGACTCTGGTGCCTTTCAGAACAGCTGTATATATACACTGAGATCATGTGACACTTAAATAAAGTCCACCTGTGTGCAATCTAACTAATTAAGTGACTTCTAAAGGTAATTGGTTGCACCAGATATTATTTAGGGGCTTCATATCAAAGGGGGTGAACACACGCACCACTTTTGCATATTTTTGTTGTTGTAATTTTTGGTTGTTGAAACAAGTAATTTTTTAAATTTCACTTCACCAATTTGGACTATTTTGTGTTGGTCCATTATATGAAACACATTTCAATTTACAGGTTGTAACGCTGCAACAAAATAGGAAAAACGCCAAGGGGGATGAATACTTTTTCAAGGCGCTGTAAGTAAAGAAACAAACACACTTCACATGCAAATCAGATTGATAAGTTGACAATCTCTCATCACAACAAAATGGTGACTCAAGGATTTAAAGGGCCAGTGCATTTAAAAACGTGATTTCCTGTGTTTTATATATATTTCCACACTAATAGGTTAAAATAATACAGTGAAATTGTGAAAATTATGATCATGCCCTTTTAGTGTAAGAGCTGTTTGAAAAGACCGCTTGAAATTTCAGCCTGTTTTGGTGGGTTGGAGTTTTGGCGTTCCACGGTGACATCACAATGAGGTAAATTAGTTAATAGACCAATAAGAAAGAGAGTTCCAAACCTCTCTGCCAATAACAGCTAGTTTCTGTGTTCCCCCCCTCTCCACTCAGACCACTTCCAAACAGTCCTAACTAATTTCCTGCTTGAGAAATTGCTCTTAGCTAAGAAGCTATTTTTGTTTCTTTTTGACAGTTTCTATTGAAAACAATGCAGAGATGATTTGATATTGAGATAAAAAAATTTAAAAAAGCTGCATTGGACCTTTGAAATCCTCGAAATGGGACTAGGACTTACAGTAGGTTAATGATAAAGTGACAGGCCAATCACAATTTTAGTTCTGCCAGAAGGAAGTGGTAGCTCACTGGTAGCCTGCAGTCATACACGCAATTCTACACCAATTTACAAACATACATTTCTATTGTAGATATAAATGTATATCATCGTTCGGCGGAGCCCGGACGCCGCTACCTCCCCCCGTTGGGCGGAGCCCGGACGCCGCTACCTCCCCCGTTGGGCGGAGCCCGGACGCCGCTACCTCCCCCGTTGGGCGGAGCCCGGACGCCGCTACCTCCCCCGTTGGGCGGAGCCCGGACGCCGCTACCTCCCCCGTTGGGCGGAGCCCGGACGCCGCTACCTCCCCCGTTGGGCGGAGCCCGGACGCCGCTACCTCCCCCGTTGGGCGGAGCCCGGACGCCGCTACCTCCCCCGTTGGGCGGAGCCCGGACGCCGCTACCTCCCCCGTTGGGCGGAGCCCGGACGCCGCTACCTCCCCCGTTGGGCGGAGCCCGGACGCCGCTACCTCCCCCGTTGGGCGGAGCGGGACGCCGCTACCTCCCCCGTTGGGCGGAGCCCGGACGCCGCTACCTCCCCCGTTGGGCGGAGCCCGGACGCCGCTACCTCCCCCGTTGGGCGGAGCCCGGACGCCGCTACCTCCCCCGTTGGGCGGAGCCCGGACGCCGCTACCTCCCCCGTTGGGCGGAGCCCGGACGCCGCTACCTCCCCCGTTGGGCGGAGCCCGGACGCCGCTACCTCCCCCGTTGGGCGGAGCCCGGACGCCGCTACCTCCCCCGTTGGGCGGAGCCCGGACGCCGCTACCTCCCCCGTTGGGCGGAGCCCGGACGCCGCTACCTCCCCCGTTGGGCGGAGCCCGGACGCCGCTACCTCCCCCGTTGGGCGGAGCCCGGACGCCGCTACCTCCCCCGTTGGGCGGAGCCCGGACGCCGCTACCTCCCCCGTTGGGCGGAGCCCGGACGCCGCTACCTCCCCCGTTGGGCGGAGCCCGGACGCCACTACCTCCCCCGTTGGGCGGAGCCCGGACGCCACTACCTCCCCCGTTGGGCGGAGCCCGGACGCCACTACCTCCCCCGTTGGGCGGAGCCCGGACGCCACTACCTCCCCCGTTGGGCGGAGCCCGGACGCCACTACCTCCCCCGTTGGGCGGAGCCCGGACGCCACTACCTCCCCCGTTGGGCGGAGCCCGGACGCCACTACCTCCCCCGTTGGGCGGAGCCCGGACGCCACTACCTCCCCCGTTGGGCGGAGCCCGGACGCCACTACCTCCTCTCTTCAGTGGAATGGATGCTACTACCTCCTCTTTCTTCTCTCTCTTCTTCTTGCGAGGCTGGTTGTCCCCGTCCTGAGAAGGGGCGTTGAGCTCACTGCCGTATTCCCGGATCAACCCCTCGATGGCCCCCTTCACTATCTGGTCACGACGCTTTGTGTCCTCATCAAGATCCTCCTCCTCCTCTTCCTCTTCCTCCTTGAGCCCGTCCTCTGACATTGCTCCCTATGAGACACAAACAGGAAGCAGAGAGGGAGGTTCTTATTATGAATCCCCATGTCTAATGGATATGATATTTCCATTTACCTTGGCTGTAAATGGAATCATAAGTTGTATCCCCGAGTGGTGCAAGCGGTTTAAGGCACTCCATCTCAGTGCTAGAGACGTCACTACGGACATCCTGGTTCAAATCCAGGCTGTATCACAACCGGCCGTGATCGGGAGTCGCATAGGGCGGCACACAATTGGCCCAGCAGTCGTCCGGGTTTGGCCGGTGTAGGCCGTCATTGTAAATAAGAATTTGTTCTTAACTGACTTGCCTGGTTAAATAAAGGTTCAATTAAAAATGTAATAAAATCTTTCTCTGTTCTCCTCCATCACCTCTCATGATAGATAGATAGGACATAGGCCTACTACTCACACCATGTTGTGTGTGTGGGGTGTGGTGTGTGTGGTGTGTGTGTGGTGTGGTGTGTGTGAGATGAGGTGTGTGTGAGGATGAGGTGTGTGTGAGGTGTGTGTGAGATGTGAGGTGTGTGTGAGATGAGGTGTGTGTGAGATGAGGTGTGTGTGAGGTGTGTGTGAGATGAGGTGTGTGTGAGATGTGAGGTGTGTGTGAGGTGTGTGTGAGATGTGAGGTGTGTGTGTGGTGTGTGCGGTGTGTGGTGTGTGTGGTGTGGTGTGTGTGAGGTGTGTGTGAGATGAGGTGTGTGTGAGATGAGGTGTGTGTGAGGTGTGTGGTGTGGTGTGTGTGAGGTGTGTGGTGTGGTGTGTGTGAGGTGTGTGTGAGGTGTGTGTGAGATGAGGTGTGTGTGAGGTGTGTGGTGTGGTGTGTGTGAGGTGTGTGTGAGATGTGTGTGAGATGTGAGGTGTGTGTGTGGTGTGTGTGAGATGAGGTGTGTGTGAGGTGTGTGTGAGATGTGTGTGAGATGTGAGGTGTGTGTGAGGTGTGTGTGAGGTGTGTGTGAGGTGTGTGTGAGATGAGGTGTGTGTGAGGTGTGTGTGAGGTGTGTGGGTGAGATGAGGTGTGTGTGAGATGAGGTGTGTGTGAGGTGTGTGTGAGATGAGGTGTGTGTGAGGTGTGTGTGAGGTGTGTGTGGTGTGGTGTGTGTGAGATGAGGTGTGTGTGAGATGAGGTGTGTGTGAGGTGTGTGTGAGGTGTGAGGTGTGTGTGAGGTGTGTGTGAGATGAGGTGTGTGTGAGATGAGGTGTGTGTGAGGTGTGTGTGAGATGTGAGGTGTGTGTGAGGTGTGTGTGTGGTGTGTGCGCTGTGCAGTGTGTGTTCACCCCGTTGGCACTCCTCCTCTTGGCCTTCCATTCCTCTAGCTGGGCCTTGGTCTTAGCATCCACCTTGACCAGCAGCTTCTTGTCTCCCAGCAACAGCTCATGTAGCAGACGCAGGGAACGCAGGGTGGACTCTGGCTCCTTGTACTCACAGAAACCAAACGCTACAGAGAGAGAGAGAGAGACACAGACAGAGAGACAGAGAGAGAGACAGAGAGAGAGACAGAGAGAGAGACAGAGAGAGAGAGAGAGAGAGAGAGGGAGAGGGAGAGAGAGAGGGAGGGAGAGGGAGAGAGAGAGGGGGGAGAGAGAGGGAGAGAGGGTGAGAGGGAGCGAGGGAGAAAGAGAGTGAAAGAGAGAGAGGGGGGAGAGGAAGATGGGAGCGAGGGAGAAAGAGAGAGGGGGAGAGGAAGATGGGAGTGAGGGAGAAAGAGAGAGTGAAAGAGAGAGAGGGGGGAGAGGAATATGGGAGCGAGGGAGAAAGAGAGAGAGTGAAAGAGAGAGAGGGGGGAGAGGAAGATGGAGACGGAGAGAGAGAGACATGGAAGATTTCACTAAAGTTTCAAACAGAGAGGTTACTAGTGAACGCTCAGGTGGGGAAAGACAGGACAAGAGTTAGTACCGAGCTGACAGAAAAAGACATATCTAAACTCTGTTCTCTTTTAAAATCTTATTTGTTTTATAAATTAACTATGATTTACATCAGCGATTAAAAAAAAAAGTGCATTTGTTTCTAAAAACCCAAGCAGCAAACCATCTGTTGTACAGAACTAGAACCACCTCCTTAATATAACATGAAGCTGACCTCATCACCTCACTATGTAAACAGTTATCATGAGGCTGGTCAACCACGACATTCTAGAGGCGTGGGGGTAACGACACGGGCGTGGGGGTAACGACACGGGCGTGGGGGTAACGACACGGGCGTGGGGGTAACGACACGGGCGTGGGGGTAACGACACAGGCGTGGCCGTAACACAGGCGTGGGGGTAACAACACAGGCGTGGGGGTAACAACACAGGCGTGGGGGTAACAACACAGGCGTGGGGGTAACAACACAGGCGTGGGGGTAACAACACAGGCGTGGGGGTAACAACACAGGCATCCACAGGCGTGGCGGTAACGACACAGGCGTGGGGGTAACGACACAGGCGTGGCCGTAACAACACAGGCGTGGGGGTAACAACACAGGCGTGGGGGTAACAACACAGGCATCCACAGGCGTGGCGGTAACAACACGGGCGTCCACAGGCGTGGCGGTAACAACACGGGCGTCCACAGGCGTGGCGGTAACAACACGGGCGTCCACAGGCGTGGCGGTAACAACACAGGCCTCCACAGGCGTGGCGGTAACAACACGGGCGTCCACAGGCGTGGCGGTAACAACACGGGCGTCCACAGGCGTGGCGGTAACAACACGGGCGTCCACAGGCGTGGCGGTAACAACACGGGCGTCCACAGGCGTGGCGGTAACAACACAGGCGTGGCGGTAACAACACAGGCGTGGCCGTAACAACACAGGCGTGGGGGTAACAACACAGGCGTGGGGGTAACAACACAGGCGTGGCGGTAACAACACGGGCGTCCACAGGCGTGGCGGTAACAACACAGGCGTGGCGGTAACAACACGGGCGTCCACAGGCGTGGCGGTAACAACACGGGCGTCCACAGGCGTGGCGGTAACAACACAGGCGTGGCGGTAACAACATAACAAGGAAAGGAGGGAAAGTATAGTAGAAGTATTGTACCTGTTTTGTTTTTACCTTGCAGTTTCCCAGAAGCTCCTTGGACTCTCTTCCAGCTCAGGACCAAGCCACATTTCTACAGGATGGAGAAAAGGACAAGAAGAGGGGACCTCATCTGAGACTAAACACCAATGTCAACGTGATCCATCATCATTCAATCACATTGGTTAATATAAGCCCTTCTTTTTTTATACATAAAACAGTTGTTACAAAGTGTTTTACATTTTAACACGGACCAGAACCCAAAGAACAGGCAGAAGAAAAGTAGAAATGGGTCATGATCCTGAAGACACGTTGTGTGCAGGGTTTACAGTAATATGACTGCAACTAAATAATAACTCAATACAGTAATATGACTGAAACTAAATAATAACTGAATAATACAGTAATATGACTGCAACTAAATAATAACTTAATACAGTAATATGACTGAAACTAAATAATAACTTAATAATACAGTAATATGACTGAAACTAAATAATAACTCAATACAGTAATATGACTGAAACTAAATAATAACTTAATAATACAGTAATATGACTGCAACTAAATAACCTAATAATACAGTAATATGACTGCAACTAAATAATAACTTAATAATACAGTAATATGACTGAAACTAAATAATAACTTAATACAGTAATATGACTGCAACTAAATAATAACTTAATACAGTAATATGACTGAAACTAAATAATAACTTAATAATACAGTAATAAGACTGCAACTAAATAATAACTCAATACAGTAATAAGACTGAAACTAAATAATAACTTAATAATACAGTAATAAGACTGCAACTAAATAATAACTGAATACAGTAATATGACTGAAACTAAATAATAACTTAATAATACAGTAATATGACTGAAACTAAATAATAACTTAATAATACAGTAATAAGACTGAAACTAAATAAGAACTTAATAATACAGTAATATGACTGAAACTAAATAACCTAACTGAATACAGTAATAAGACTGAAACTAAATAATAACTGAATACAGTAATAAGACTGAAACTAAATAATAACTTAATAATACAGTAATATGACTGCAACTAAATAACCTAATAATACAGTAATATGACTGAAACTAAATAATAACTTAATACAGTAATATGACTGAAACTAAATAATAACTTAATAATACAGTAATATGACTGCAACTAAATAACCTAATAATACAGTAATATGACTGAAACTAAATAATAACTTAATACAGTAATATGACTGAAACTAAATAATAACTTAATACAGTAATATGACTGCAACTAAATAATAACTTAATACAGTAACATGACTGAAACTAAATAAGAACTTAATAATACAGTAACATGACTGAAACTAAATAATAACTTAATAATACAGTAATAAGACTGAAACTAAATAATAACTTAATAATACAGTAATAAGACTGAAACTAAATAATAACTTAATAATACAGTAATAAGACTGAAACTAAATAATAACTTAATAATACAGTAATATGACTGAAACTAAATAACTTAATAATACAGTAATAAGACTGAAACTAAATAATAACTTAATAATACAGTAATAAGACTGAAACTAAATAATAACTTAATAATACAGTAATATGACTGAAACTAAATAATAACTTAATAATACAGTAATAAGACTGAAACTAAATAATAACTTAATAATACAGTAATATGACTGAAACTAAATAACTTAATAATACAGTAATAAGACTGAAACTAAATAATAACCTAATAATACAGTAATAAGACTGAAACTAAATAATAACTTAATAATACAGTAATATGACTGAAACTAAATAACTTAATAATACAGTAATAAGACTGAAACTAAATAATAACTTAATAATACAGTAATAAGACTGAAACTAAATAATAACTTAATAATACAGTAATAAGACTGAAACTAAATAAGAACTTAATAATACAGTAATATGACTGAAACTAAATAATAACCTAATAATACAGTAATAAGACTGAAACTAAATAATAACCTAATAATACAGTAATAAGACTGAAACGTATATTGATCTCAGATGGATTGTCTGGGGCCAAGTTAACCTGTCCTTTCATGTCAGAAAGTCATGACCATCATGCTTTTAGGGAAAGAGGATCATTTTGTACATTTTGACCAATTCTAGTCCCTTTGCTGAAGGGCTCCTGGGGATAGTCGACTGTAATATTATTTATATTAATTGATTTATTTATTTATTATGCTGACATCAACAAAACTATCATTTTCACCTCCAGAAATGAGCCCAATAAAAATATTGGTAAAAATTATTTTAAAATAACATATTGGTAAAAATTATTTTAAAATATTGGACCACGGATATGGGGCTCCTGAGTGTCGCAGCGGTCTAAGGCACTGCACCTCAGTGCTAGAGGCGTCACTACAGACATCCTGGTTCGAATCCAGGCTGTATCACAACCGGCTGTGATCGGGAGTCCCATAGGGCTGCGCACAATTGGCCAAGCGTCGTCCGGGTTTGGCCAGGGTAGGGTGTCATTGTAAATAAGAATTTGCTCTTAACCGACTTGCCTAGTTAAATAAGGTTAAATTACATTTTTTTAAATAATATAGCCCAGGGCTCTCTAACCTTGTATCTGGAAAGCTACCAACCCTAATCGAGTGCACCTGATTCTAATAATTAGCTGGTTGACAAGATTTATCAAGTTTGTTACAACTGGGGTTGGCTCGAAAACCTACAGGAGGGTGTCTCTCCAGGAACAGGGTTGGAGAGCTCTGGACTAGATAGATGTAAACCTACAGTAGGTCTCTCTCCAGGAACAGGGTTGGAGAGCCCTGGACTAGATAGATGTAAACCTACAGTAGGTCTCTCTCCAGGAACAGGGTCGGAGAGCTCTGGACTAGATAGATGTAAACCTACAGTAGGTCTCTCTCCAGGAACAGGGTTGGAGAGCCCTGGACTAGATAGATGTAAACCTACAGTAGGTATCTCTCCAGGAACAGGGTTGGAGAGCCCTGGACTAGATAGATGTAAACCTACAGTAGGTCTCTCTCCAGGAACAGGGTTGGAGAGCTCTGGACTAGATAGATGTAAACCTACAGTAGGTATCTCTCCAGGAACAGGGTTGGAGAGCCCTGGACTAGATAGATGTAAACCTACAGTAGGTATCTCTCCAGGAACAGGGTTGGAGAGCCCTGGACTAGATAGATGTAAACCTACAGTAGGTATCTCTCCAGGAACAGGGTTGGAGAGCCCTGGACTAGATAGATGTAAACCTACAGTAGGTATCTCTCCAGGAACAGGGTTGGAGAGCCCTGGACTAGATAGATGTAAACCTACAGTAGGTATCTCTCCAAGAACAGGGTTGGCACTTGCAACTTCAATGCGCCTCGATAGGAATATTTATCTGCCATTGAACACGCCGACTAAGTAAACAGGTCAACTATTCTATAGGTTTGTCTGAGTTTGTTCTAATAACAACATTACATTGCAAAAATAGTAGACTGGAAAGTTACATCCTGAGACCTGAGTGATAAAGTAGAGGCTTTGAATGACTTTACCAGCAGCTACAGTAGACTACACGCCGCTGTCTGAGCTGAGCAGTACAGACTGTTTAATTCCCTTCCTCTGAACATCAGAGTGTCAGCAACAATCATGCATGTCAGTGCAGTGCACACTGCGTAACAGAGAAAATGTAATATTTGAGAACAAATTAGGGAATATATTTAATAAAGGGAATATATTTTGTAGAACAGACATGTTTCTGTATTAGGCTATGTGATCTCCAAACCCCCCCCGACTGATCTCAAAAACGACCTCTCCAGAATCCATATGACGGAAATCCGTCACAGTGACTGAGAACTTTAACCCCTGTGTGTGTGTGCGTGTGTGTGTGTGTGTGTGTGTGTGTGAGAGAGAGAGAGACTTGGTTAAGCTGGACAGAATAATTTCTATATAAAATTCCAACCCATGTTTCCAATCCCAGGCTTGCTTACCGCTAGCAGCTGTCTGACCAGCATGTCAGAAGCCTTCTCTGAGATGTTCCCTACAAACACTGTAGTGGTGGGACCTCCACTGCCCCCTTCCTGGATCTCCTTGGCTCTGACTGGGTTCAGGTCTTTCCTCTGAGCGGGAGGCTTCTGGACCATAGACACTGTGGTAGGAACAAGGACCTGCAATACAACACAATACACACATTAGGAAATAGAGTTGTCTGCCCGCAAGTGTGATGAACTTATACTTTGTGTGTGTGTGTGTGTGTGTGTGTGTGTGTGTGTGTGTGTGTGTGTGTGTGTGTGTGTGTGTGTGTGTGTGATAATAACAGTTCAAGCTCACCGTAGGTGCAGAGGTCATTATCCCCATGTGGACTGGAATCATGGGCGTACCTGGAAGACATCATCATAATCTATCACCTTCAAACTCTTCACTCAGTAGATCTGAATATCAATATCCCTTAAAGTGGACGAAGAATGTTCTGATATGAATGAAATATGTTTGCTAATATGGGTGATTGATGACTACAACCAACAAACAAATAGTTGTTTGAAAGATCATTACAAAAAAACAAAAAAAAACGGTGGTGCACATTGTTATAAACGTATCGTTATCGAAATCAATTCAGGCAATTTTTCGCGATATGGATATTTGTCCATTATTGCCCAGCTCTACTAGACTTTATCCCACCTGCTGGGACTCCCTGGGGGAACCCTGCGAATTGGGGAGGGCGAATCCCGGGGGGCAACTGGGGGAGACGGTTCAGGTGTGGGGGATACGACATCTTGGGAGGTGGAGTGACCTGGGGGAACAAGAAGAGACGCACAGGTTTAGGGACTACCATGGGGGTTACCCATGGATAGATTCTGGCCTGCGTGGATAAACTAGCTAGGCTAGCTATACCGGCTAGCTTAGGTTACTGCTATCCTAGGTATTTGGTTAGCCTACACAATCTAAAATAGCCATGCATTTAAACATTACACAAAGAAGGTTACATTCTACATACTGGCTGGTTAGGTAATCAATGCAAAAAAACAAAAAAAATGCGTTTTCTAGTTTACATTTCCTACTAGCTGGTAGATACCACCGCTACCACGCAAGTTAGCTAGCTAGCTAACTTTGCTAACGTTAATGGACATTTACAAAAAAATAGTTTAGTGTTAACATACCTGAAAACAGGCGGCGTGCAACACAATGTACTCTTGTGTCAACGTATTATATCTGTTTTCATATAAGTCAAGTCTAAAGTACAAAATGAAACGATATTTAATCGGTCTTCAATAGCTAACTTGCTAGCTACGTTATGCCTCAAACAAGGACCTGTGTTTTTTTGCAATGCATTATGGGATATGCCATTTAAAAAATACAAAATAAAAATAGTTTATAATTTTTCACCACTTGGGGGCGACAGGGTTACATACTGGTCCAAAATACCCCCTGTTTAATAGAGTACTGTACCCTGGCCCCATTTTTTTATGTTTTTGCTCCAAAAACAGGTCAACAAGAACAGGAACAAACCACTGTATTTAGGTGATGAGAAGCTGTACCCATGAGCAACGATCTGTTACATTATATTCTTCAATAACAACAATACAATTCATCTAAATTATTGTATTTCCACAAAATAAAACAATGGTTGACTTTTACTGTATAACCCAAAATAAAAAATATACCTATTTGCTATTTTAATAAGCCTATCTTATCCCCCCCTAAAACAGGCTTATTGAAAGAGCAAATTGGTATATGGTCAATAGGTCACACTCCACTACATGTAAACATGGGGTACAGACTGATATCTAATATGTTTTGCGCAATTATGGAAAGCAGACATCGAGGTCAACCAACATGTTTGTCAACCGCAGTTTGCTGTGTTGGTGGAAACTTCCCCCCCCCTGCGAAATTGCGGGATCATGGGTGCGTATTCAGAAACACAAGACACTCCTTCTGAACAAACCCATCAATTGGACCCATCTCATTGGTTAGTGCGAAGGTGTGGCATGTGGCACTGACGCACATTCCCCAATCAGGTTTGGCCTGTGTCGGTCGTCATTGTAAATAATAATTTGTTCTTAATTAACTGACGTGCCTAATTTAAATAAAGGTTAAATCAAAAATAAAATAATAATAATTTGATTTGGGGTATAACGTTTTTTTTATAAAAATAATTATACGGCCCAGTGATGCTTAGAGACAAATTAAGGGTTACACATTTTAGTTGATCGCGCTCTTGGCATCCTCTCATGAATATTAATGAGTTCAAAGGGAGCATAAGACCAGCCCTCGGCTGAGCGTCAACATCATAAGAGAGGGGGGATCTTACAGAAGAGCGTTTGAATCGCAGCCTTTTTTGTGTGTGTGTCGTTAAAGTAAACGGATAAATTAATAAATAGGATTTTAAAATGGCTTTGAGAGGGCCACTGTGTCGTCTTCTACGGACACAACTCAACAATACCTGTCAGAGCAGAGTTCATTCTGTGGCTGTTATAGGAGGCCCATTCTCAAAAGGACAGGTAAGGAAAAAGCTCATATACTGTTAGGATTCGTTTGTTTTAATATGAGTATTTGATTAGGCTATTTCGTTTACCAGAATTATTGAACGTTGTCGTTTTTTTCTTTTAGAAAAGGAGAGGGGTGGAACATGGACCCAAAGCCATCAGAGATGCCGGTCTGATCGAGAGACTTTCACATCTGGGTAAGTGATGGAACAGCTTAATGTGATTAAAAACAAACTTAGAAATGTACTGTTGGATTAAAATAATTGTATATAAAAACTTATTCTAACCCTGAAATAGGTTAATGGTTAATGTGAGAACTGCTTCCTCTTTTCCTTCTATTAGGGGAAGTAAAGACTGATGTATTACATATAAATGCGGTCTAAGCTAATGTTGCCAAACAAAGAAAATAACCATATTTAGGATAATGTTTAGACCTTGAATGCTGGCGATCTAAACAGATTATTTCTTTTTTTATCTAAAACGATTATTATCTCGTAAATAAAACGGTAAAAGAGCGGTTTTATTGGCGCCACATGGGCGAGAAAGAATGGGCAAGTCTCTGCTGTCGTCACCCCTTTATGCACATACAGAGCCTTCCCCGAAAAAGCGAACTCTCTCCTCCCATTTAGGACTACAGCTTTCCCTTTGTACGCTCCCGCCTATAATAGATTAATTGGAGGCCCTATCGCTTTCTTGAATGTTTGAAAGATGATACGAAAAAAAATAGTTTGTGTAAACCTAATAGTGAGATTGTATCACACATCCGGCTCCGTGTGACTGCATACTATAACGTTACTGTCTTTGGTAATATCCAAACTGTGTTCCAATCCAGAGTAAACCATGGGTTTGTTTCAGACCGTGGACCAATCTGAGCAAGGAGGCGCACAAATTGCGTCAGACAATATGCTTACACTTCCTAATAATTAAATAATTAAAAGGGTCAGATCTTAATTGTGAAAAGATAAAATAAATCTACATAGGCTAGGCTAGGGATGCTACACAGAATTAGTTTTTCTCATTAAAGCATTAGTTGGTAAATCGTAGAACATTGTCCATGTGTGAGGCTACCTGTCTGCATAAGGAGACTATATGGACCGGTCTGAGCAGAGGGGCATTAATTTCCTCAGATAAAATGATTCCACTTCTAAACCAATGGGATTATTCTCAGGTCATAAATAGTGAGGCCTATGATGTCCCAGAGAATGGCTATTTCTCAGCACACACACAACACATCTGAATGAAGTGCAGCAAGCCTACATCTAGTTGAGTGTTAAAGTTAAAGTGAGACACAAATGTTCCAGTGTAGAGATAGCCACGTTCAGTTCTGGAATGTGCAAGTCATTTCCTGTAATCTTAGCCCCATCTCATCCCTGAGCACTCAGCTGTGGGACTGATCAACAGCTTGCACTCATGGCACGGCAAGGTGCTTTTTGGCAGTCAACTTTTTGCCAATCAACTGCCCCACCCAGTCAACCATTCCCAGGGACAGCCTGCGGTGTAATATGAGAATCTTTAGATGGTGGGTTTTTTTCCCCTCTGTTGTCAGATGTGGAGGACTGGCATACTTTTAACAAGACATCAAACCCCATAGTCTTTAAGAAACACCATCATTTTTAAATACACTAGTCCAAGGGGATTTTATCGCATTTAAGTGCTTTTATTTTAGTTTTATATGAGCCCAGACTACTGGTACATTTTTATAAGTATTTGTGACTTCTATTGTAACTTGCAGCTCATTGGGAACAAAATGTTCCAGTTTACTCATCCTTAAGTAAAGGCCTTTAGTCTATCGAGAGGTTTGTGACCAATGCTTTGTTCATCTCCTGCTGTGTCCAAACATGTGCCTTGTTGATATGACACTTGATCTCTTGTAAAATCATTCACTTGATATGCAATATGGTGCTATTTCAGTTGTTTTGTAAAATCACATTCACTTGATATGCAATATTGTGCTATTTTAGTTATTTGTAAAAGTGGACTTCAAACTGTTGAGATGAGAAGTTTATTAAAAACAAAAGTATGAAAGTAAATAACTTTTTCTGATGCTAATTTTGCAACAGGGAGACAAAAAAAAATGATATTTTCCTTTAATATCTAGAAGACTGAGATGTTCAGTCATTGTGCGCTTGCCAAGATGGGGAAATATCCCTTTGAACTGCATCAAATATCACTGACATTGCATCAAGTTTAAATACATACTGTATTAGATCATGATCGCATGAACAGAGATGCACCCCGAGTACTGGATTCAGCTATTCCTGTCCAGCGGTCTAAGATGGTAACATGGGGGGTGTCTTAGAGATAACGAGGTACCACATTGGTCCCCCCCCCTTGATCAGCAGTGTAACTCTACACCAAACAGTCCGGTGGAATATTGTCACCCACAGCTGCTGTTTCAAATCCGTTGTTTACTTCAACTCGTAAGTCATTAGTCCGAGGTGCCAATACGAGTAGATTGGGTGCATTGCAACCCAATTTCTACCAAATTCGTCTGTGTTTACTCCGTCGCCACCGTAGCAGTGGTAGCAGGAGGTGATCTGCTCTTGGAGAAACCTGAGAAGACACACATGGAAAGTAGTGCCCAGTCAGACAGACAGCGGTTCCAGCGACAGCTTGAATGACTCCGTCTCGGCAATCAGAGATGATATGAGAGGGGGGTGTAAAGAGAGCAAGGGTAGAGGGGGTTGGACATCAGAGCCTGGAGAAAGACTTGACCTAATGCCTTTGGGGTGGCAGGTAGCCTAGTGGTTCGTGCGTTGGACCAGTAACCGAAAGGTTGCTGGATCGAATCCTTGAGCTGACAAGGTAAAAATCTGTCGTTCTTCCCCGGAACAAGGCAGTTAACCCACCGTTCCTAGGCCGTCATTGTAAATAAGAATTTGTTCTTAACTGACTTGCCGAGTTACATAAAGGTTAAAAAATATATACAGTTTATTTTTATTTATTTACACTTTACCAAGGTATATGTAAACTTCTGACTTCAACTGTATATTTCTTTTACCTTTATTTAACTAGGCAAGTCAGTTAAGAACTTATTATTATTATTATACATTTAAACTCAGTTTTTCACAATTCCTGACATTTAATCCTAGTAAAAATTGCCTGTCTTAGGTCAGTTAAGATCACCACTTTATTTTTAAGAATGTGAAATGTCAGAATAATAGTTGAGAGAATGATTTATTTCAGATTTTATTTCTTTCATCACATTCACAGTGGGTCAGAAGTTTACATACTAATTGAGTGTATTTGGTAGCATTGCCTTTAAATTGTTTAACTTGGGTCAAACGTTTTGGGTAGCCTTCCACAAGCTTCCCACAATAAGTTGTGTGCATTTTGGCCCATTCCTCCTGACAGAGTCAGGTTTGTAGGTCTCCTTGCTCGCACACACTTTTGGAAGACCCATTTGCGACCAAGCTTTAACTTCCTGACTGATGTCTTGAGATGTTGCTTCAATATATTCACAGTTTTCCTACCTCATGATGCCATCTATTTTGTGAAGTGCACCAGTCCCTCCTGCAGCAAAGCACCCCCACAACATGATGCTACCACCCCCGTGCTTCACGGTTGGGATGGTGTTCTTTGGCTTGCAAGCCTCCCCCTTTTTCCTCCAAACATAACGACGGTCATTATGGCCAAACAGTTCTATTTTTGTTTCATCAGACCAGAGGATATTTCTCCAAAAAGTACGATCTTTGTCCCCATGTGCAGTTGCAAACTGTAGTCTGGCGGTTTTATGGCGGTTTTGGAGCAGTGGCTTCTTCATTGCTGAGCAGACTTTCAGGTTATGTCGATATAGGACTCGTTTTACTGTGGATATAGATGCTTTTGTACCTGTTTCCTCCAGCATCTTCACAAGGTCCTTTGCTGTTGTTCTGGGATTGATTTCCACTTTTCACACCAAAGTTCGTTCATCTCTAGGAGACAGAACGCGTCTCCTTCCTGAGCGGTATGAGGGCTGCGTGGTCTCATGGTGTTTATACTTGCGTACTATTGTTTGTACAGATGAACGTGGTACCTTCAGGCATTTGGAAATTGCTCCCAAGTATGAACCAGACTTGTGGAGGTCTACAATTTTTTTTCTGAGGTCTTGGCTGATTTCTTTTGATTTTCCCATGATGTCAAGCAAAGAGGCACTGAGTTTGAAGGTAGGCCTTGAAATACATCCACAGGTACACCACCAATTGACTCAAATGATGTCAATTAGCCTATCAGAAGCTTCTAAAGCCATGACATAATTTTCTGGAATTTTCCAAGCTGTTTAAAGGCACAGTCAACTTAGTGTATGTAAACTTCTGACCCACTGGAATTGTGATACAGTGAATTATAAGTGAAATAATCTGTCTGTAAACAATTGTTGATAAAATGACTTGTGTCATGCACAAAGTAGATGTCCTAACCGACTTGCCAAAACTATAGTTTGTTAACAATACATTTGTGGAGTTGTTGAAAAACTTCCGACTTCAACTGTATATGTATTCTGCCACAACCGTCTGGGCCACAAACTCGCACGATAACACAACAAGCTCTAAAAGCAGCGTCCATCCAACAAACCCAGAAAAGCCAAGGCTGTTTCTAGATCTGGGGCGACTTCTAGGTCTCAGGAATCCATTAGTTATGCACTTACCGTAATTTCCGGACTATAAGCCGCAACTTTTTTCCCACGCTTTGAACCTCGCGGCTTAAACAATGACGCGGCTAATATATGGATTTTTCCCGCTTATATATTTTGTTTGAAAGGAGATAACTTGAATGTTTCAGTGCACAAGGGGAGGAAGATAGTGACCAATGACTTTCTTGGTAGGCTACTGTTTACTGCTCATTTTTATTTTTTTGTTACAAGCCGTGTTTCGTTAAAGCCTATTTATTTTTGTTACAAGCCGTGTTTTGTTAAAGCCTGTGTAAAGTTCATTTGTTTCAATGTACCGGTAGGCACCTGCGGCTTATAGACATGTGCGTCTTATTTATGTTCAAAATAATATATATTTTTTTAAATTCAGTGGGTGCTGCTTATATTCAGGAGCGCTCAATAGTCCGGAAATTACGGTAATCATTAACAAAAATACTCACAACAATTCATCCATTTTCTGTTAACTTAATCTATTTTATTTTTTATTTTATTATTATTTTAAACAATAATGAATATAAAAAAATACCTTTTTAATTTCCTCATACAGATTACCCAGTGCATGACTTTGGAGACCTGAGCTTCCAGCATCTGGAGAAGGACGAGCCTTACATGCACATCCCTTTCCCTCGTACTGTGGGCAGAGCTAACAAACTGCTGTCAGAGGCCGTCAGCAACGCTGTGGGAGCCGGAAACACTACCATCATGCTTGGAGGAGACCACAGGTACGTACCACAACAACACCTTTATGTTCTCGGAGAAAAACGGTGGTTATTTTAGCAACGGTGACTTATAGAACTGTCAACGTTGACAGTGTTAGGAAATGAAGTATTAGGCAGGTTTAGGATCCTAGACATAGCGAGAGTAAACTGGGTAACCAGTTTCTTTATGATAGTGACACATATTGGTCAGTGTTCCCTGGGAGGGTGGAATACTGGTGATTGGATTCTAACTCACTTCCTGATCTCTGCCCATCGCAGCCTGGCCATTGGTTCAGTGGAAGGCCACGCCAAGAAGTGTCCTGACCTGTGTCTGATCTGGGTCGATGCCCACGCCGACATAAACACGCCCTTCACCTCTCCCTCGGGCAACCTCCACGGACAGCCGGTGGCCTTCATGCTCAAAGAGCTGCAGAACAAGGTAAGAGAATGGGGCCTTGGGGCATTCTCACTAGCCTGGTTCTTCCCTTGAGACAAGCCTGGTCCAAGATCTGTTTGTGCTGCATAATCTTCTTTTAGATACCATAGGAGTCTACAGCCACTTCTCAGGGCAAGCCTGGTCCAAGATCTGTTTGTGCTGTATAACCTACTCCTATTGGCATGTCATGTTCTGAGAACAGGCTATATTCTCACTACAACAAGGCTACACTTTACGACAGTAAAACTCCTCTGCCCTGATACTCACCTCTTGTTATTGTTGTCTGTAGATGCCAGAGCTCCCAGGCTTCTCCTGGGTGAAGCCCTTCCTGTCGGCTAAAGACCTGGTCTACATTGGCCTGAGAGACGTAGACCCGGGAGAGTAGTAAGTACACTTCTCTGTAAACTACTAAGTACAATAATCTGGATTATAACACACAGTTAAAACTTTTGGTTTAAGTAGTAGTATAGCAGTAGTAAAAATCAAATATAATTTTATTAGTCACATGCGCCGAATACAACAGGTGTGGGACTTACAGTGAAATGCTTACTGAAATGCTTACTAACCAAAAATACGGATAAGAATAAGAGATAAAAGTAACAAGTAATTAATGAGCAGCAGTAAAATAACAATAGCGAGACTATACAGGGGGGTACCAGTAAAGAGTCAATGTGCGGGGACACTGGTTAGTTGAGGTAATATGTACATGTAGGTAGACCTATTAAAGTGACTGTGCATAGATGATAACAACAGAGAGTAGCAGCGGTGTAAAAGAGGGGGAGGGGGGGCAATGAAAATAGTCTGAGTAGCCATTTGATTAGATGTTCAGGAGTCTTATGGCTTGGGGGTAGAAGCTGTTAAGGAGCCTCTTATCCCTAGACTTGGCGCTCATGTACCGCTTGCCATGCGGTAGCAATCTATGACCAGGGTGTCTGGAGTCTATGACAATTTTTAGGGCCTTCCTCTGACACCTGGTATAGAGGTCCTGGATGGCAGGAAGCTTGGCCCCAGTGATGTACTGGGCCATTCGCACTACCCTTTGTAGTGCTTTGCGGTCGGAGGCCGAGCAGTTGCCATACCAGGCAGTGATGCATCCAGTCAGGATGCTCTCAATGGTGCAGCTGTAAACTTTTGAGGATCTGGGGACCCATGCCAAATCTTTTCAGTCTCCTGAGGGGAAATAGGTTTTGTCGTGCCCTCTTCACGACTGTCTTGGTGTGCTTGGATCATGTTAGTTTGTTGGTGATGTGGACACCAAGGAACTTGAAGCTCTCAACCTGCTCAACTGCAGCCCCGTCGATGAGAATGGGGGCATGCTTGTAACTCTTTTTTCCTGTCGTCCACAATTATCTGCTTTGTCTTGATCACGTTGAGGGAGAGGTTATTGTCCTGGCACCACACAGCCAGGTTTCTGACCTCCTCCCTATAGGCTGTCTCGTCGTTGTCAGTGATCAGGCCTACCACTGTTGTGTCATCTGCAAGCTTAATGATGGTGTTGGAGTCGTGCCTGGCTGTGCAGTCATGAGTGAACATGGAGTACAGGAGGGGACTTGGCACGCACCCCTGAGGGGCCCCTGTGTTGAGGATCAGCATGGCGGATGTGTTGTTACCTACCCTTACCACCTGGGGACGGCCCGTCAGGAAGTCCAGCATCCAGTTGCAGAGGGAGGTGTTTAGTCCCAAGGTCCCAAGGTTAGCTTATTGATGAGCTTTGAGGGCACTATGGTGTTGAACGCTGAGCTGTAGTCAATGATGGTTCGTCGCCTTGATGGTTCGCCGCCTCTGGGTGAGCGTTTTCTTGTTTGCTTATGGCGGAATACAGCTCATTCAATGCTGTCTCAGTGCCAGCCTAAGTCTGTGTGGTGGTATGTAGACAGCTACAAAAAACACAGATGAAAACTCTCTAGGTAGATGGTGTGGTCTAAAGCTTATCATGAGAAACACTACCTCAGGCGAGTTATAGCTCGATAACCAGGTGTTATTTACAAAAATACATAGTCCACCGCCCCTTGTCTTACCAGACGCCGCTGTTCTACCCTGCGGGTACAGCATATAACCAGCCAGCTGTATGTTGATAGTGTCGTCGTTCAGCCACGACTCCGTGAAGCATAAGATATTACAGTTTTGAATGTCCCGTTGGTAGTGTAGTCTTCTGCATAGGTCATCTATTTTATTTTCCAAAGATTGCACGTTTGCTAGCAGAATGGAAGGCAGTGGGGGTTTATTCAATCACCTACAAATTCTCAGAAGGCAGCCTGCCCTCTTGCCCCTTTTTCTCTGCCTCCTCTTCACGCAAATCACGGGGATCTGGGCCTGTTCCCGAGAAAGCGGTATATCATTCGCGTCGGGCTCGTCAGACTCATTAAAGGAGATTAAGGATTCTGCTAGTCCGTGGTGAGTAGTCCCGTGTGGCTCAGTTGGTGGAGCATGGTGTTTGCAACGCCAGGGTTGTGGGTTCGATTCCCACGGGGGACCAGTACAAAAAAAAAAAAAGTGTATGAAATGTAATGTATGCATTCACTACTGTAAGTCGCTCTGGATAAGGGCGTCTGCTAAATGACTAAAATGTAATCCCAGTCCTGATGTCTAGAAGTGATTTTCAGTCATAAGAGACGGTAGCGGCAACATTATGTACAAAATAAATTATAAACAATGCAAATAAACAAACAAACTTATTGCTGCAGCAGTAGTATACACTTTCATTACATGTTAGTCATTAGCAGATACTCTTATCCAGAGTGACACAGTGCATTCAACTTAAGGTAGCTATGTGGGACAACCACATACCAGTCATACCACAGGTAAACCACAGTCACTTGGTTTGCACACATTCGTCTTTGTGTTTCTGTGTTTTGATAGTAAGTTGATCTGGATAAGATTGTCTGTCTGCTAACTGACTCAAATGTGAATTTACTTTTTTTTTTGTACACAACATTTACACCCGTTACATCCAAATATACTTCCAGACATGATATTAAATGACATTCTACTCTCCTTTCTCCTCACAGCGACATCCTGAAGGACTTGGGTGTCCAGTACTTCACAATGAGAGACATCGACAGGCTTGGTATCCAGAGAGTTATGGAAGTCACTTTCGACCACCTCTTGTCAAGGTAATTTAATTACACTTTTACCATTGCGGTTGACAGTTTGGATGTATTTAGTTGACAGTTTGGATGTATTTAGTTGACAGTTTGGATGCATTTAGTTGACAGTTGAATTTGAGTTGAAAGTTGATTCGCTGAACTGTATTCTGAACCCGTTTTCTTCTTCTCTTGTCCAACAGGAAGCAGCGGCCGATTCATCTGAGTTTTGACATTGATGCGATGGACCCGTCTTTGGCCCCGGCCACAGGGACACCAGTAAACGGAGGTCTAACCTACAGAGAAGGAATCTGGATCACAGAGGAGATCCACAACACAGGTATGTTAGGGAATGCTATAATTATTCTGTTTTGAGAAGATGGAGTAAAACATTTATATTCACATGGCAGTCATAGACACTGAAACTCATGGATAATGATCAGCCAGTCACACTAACACATTCATAAGAAATAATGAGGAATGGGTCTGTCATTAAACTTGGAGCCTTTTCCTCTAAGTTATTGCCGACTCTTGGTAGGATGAGAATAGTGGATACGTAAACTTTATTATATTTATACTTAAGGTACGATGAGATTATAAACATTGTCTATGAAGTAACATTTCAATCTGAAACATTCTTTGACGTACAGTTTCTATGTTTGAAGTAAAATTTCAGTCTGCAACATTCTACCAAAGGAACTGAAACTAATAGATTGTACTTGTGTTTAATCTCCAGGGTTGTTGTCAGTGATGGACCTTGTTGAGGTCAACCCAGACCTGGGGGCGAGTCGTGAGGCGGTGGAGAGCACAGCTTCCATGGCGGTGGACGTCATCGCATCCGCCCTAGGACAGACCCGTGAGGGAGGTCCCATCACTCAGGATTCGCAAACGCTTAAAGAGGACACGGAACAGCTCCGTCTCTAGAACACACAGCTTCTAGAACACAGCTTCTAGAAGACTAAGAACTTTCAACATATGACCACTCGGCATTCCTGAATTCTAAAAGACTTTACATACACACACACTGATGCAGTAGTTGGAAAGGGTTTTGTTACATCTTCTGTGTGTATGGTGCTGTATGGCAACCTGTTCAACAGTCAGTCAAACTTCAATCATGACTAAACTTATAATAACTAATAAGCCCAGTTAAAGGCTTATATGCCTTATTTACTAAGATGACTTGGAAAAAGTTAGCCTGGGCCCAGATCTTTGCTATCATGTCATCTGTTTGGCAGGACAAGGAATCGCACAAAATAGTCACACAAACAGACTGGTACCCAGGCTATAGGATGCTAATTGATGTGATCAGCTGGTCTCCCTGAACCTTGGAAGGACAGCCTCCATAGCTCCACTATGGAAATGTTGACTGTATATGACTGTGATCAGCGGTATGCCATAGACATAATTAGAAAAACTCAGCATTGCTGATGACTTGACGCTGCAGCTCTGTAATGGGGTTGTAATGAAACCGGACACGACGACAAGCATGAAACTGCCTCAAAACTACGTTTTAGGTGCAGACTGTTATTATTATTATTATTATTATTATTATTTTACTAATGTGTACACTGTTTGGTTTAGACATACCTCAGCTAAATACGAAGTGGCTGTGCCAGTCGAGTTGTCGTAGGGATGCTGTGCCAGTCGAGTTGTCGTGGGGATGCTGTGCCAGTCGAGTTGTCGTGGGGATGCTGTGCCAGTCGAGTTGTCGTGGGGATGCTGTGCCTGTCGAGTTGTTTTAGGGATGCTGTACCAGTCGAGTTGTCGTAGGGATGCTGTGCCAGTCGAGTTGTCGTAGGGATGCTGTACCAGTCGAGTTGTCGTAGGGATGCTTTTGCACTTTTGGACCAGATGTGGTTTTGACACATTTTATTAGAAGTATGTTTTGTAGTTTTACATTGAATAATCACAATTATAAATCCATGTTTATGTATTTACTGTCTGGTTTTTACATTTGTCAGTATTAAATGACTAGGTAAAGTTTTTCTCCAGTAAATTTCTATAAGTTAAAAGTAGTGTAAGTAAGGGATATGGTAAATGCTGATAAGAGTGAAATAATATTATTTGATTTACTAAATGTAAAAAAAAAAACATGCCTTTTGATGTGACCACTGAATCTGTCTTTTAAATAAAGTAATTTAGTCTTCCACAATGACGTCAGTCTGTGTTTATTACTAGTTACCACATGAGATGTGTGTTCATTACCAGTTACCGTGGAGACGCGTGGCTTATGACTGGCAGAGCAAGTCTAGTTGGTTTTAGTCTATTATATAATGTTCAGTCTTGTATAACCAGGTCTATATATGGAGAGTTCAGTGTGCCCAGTCTGGTTTCATGAGGCTACAAGGCACCGATTTGTTCTGCAATAATCACATACTCTAAAGGCTGTCACTATATAGTCTTTCCTCCTGTCCTCTCCCCGCATTTCTCTCAAAACTTCAGTAGGAAGCAAGGAGAGGATTTCAAGTAAAGGACACAAGGAATCGTGAGAAGACCATGGTAAAATCCTTGCCGCCTCTTCAAAACCCATTGGATGAGAACGGTTCGGACCTTCTCATCCAATGGGTTTTGAGAAGGAGGCGAGGAGAGAGGAAGTGAGGAAATAAGGAAATGCAATTGCGATTTTCCCCCAGTAGGTTGGTGGCACCTTAATTGGGGAGAACAGGCTTGTGGTAATGGCTCAACATTTTGATTGTATTAGCCCACACAGCTCTATGGATGCACTTTCATGCTATGTTTAGGACTTCACATGGAAGCTTATTGAGACCCTAATTGATGTATAGAACAATCTTAAAATGATCTACTTTGGTTTAGATACAAGTGTAACCGATGTGAAATGGCTAGCTACTTAGCGGTGGTGCGCGCTAATAGCGTTTCGAACGGTGACGTCACTCGCTCTGAGACCTTGAAGTAGTTGTTCCCCTTGCTCTGCAAGGGCCGCGGCTTTTGTGGCGCGATGGGTAACGATGCTTCGTGGGGGGCAGTCGTTGATGTGTGCAGAGGGTCCCTGGTTCGGGGCGAGGAGAGGGACGGAAGCTAAACTGTTATACAAGCATCATGAAACCTCTAACACAATATGTTCATTTGACTTGATGAAAATCCTTCTTTTTTTTTTTTGCACCCGACTTGCTTACTACTTTTTCCATGTGGTTTCTTTATTCACAGACTCCATGAAATGATGACTGACCTCTTCCTACATATTTAGTCAAATTATACATTTTCTGTATGGTTTCCTGGAAACAAGGGTGGCTTAACTTAACCCACTTTGGTTCAACTTACCCCCACTCTCCCCTAAACAAAATATATTTCTCTGAGCAATTGTATTAATATAAAATAATATAATTTGCCAAATATTTTGAGCATACTTTATAGCTCCGTATTTGTATTATTTCTTTAATACAGTCATTAATATGAATATTTATGAAGGGTGTTAGTTTGTATCTCTGTTATAAAGAACACTATATTTCCCTGGGAGTGACGCTGAATGGAAAAACACTTCCCTCGGTAGAACAGGGTACGATAGCAATAACAGATCGGCCACGTGTGGGGAAGTCATTGAATAGTAACAGGTGTTGTTAACAACACAACATGCTGTTATCTACATTACACTACGTCACTGTTCTATTTTAAAATCACCGCTCGGTGCGATACAATTACTTTACTGTTCATTTACATGGAATGTACCACACCACGCCCCTGTTGTACTTGTAATCACGATACAATTATTTTATTGGTGGAGGTCTAGGTAGACAAATATAACCAGTGTAGAGGAGGTCTATATAGACAGATATTACCAGTGTAGTGGAGGAGGTCTAGATAGACAGATATAACCAGTGTAGAGGAGGTCTATATAGACAGATATTACCAGTGTAGAGGAGGTCTATATAGACAGATATTACCAGTGTAGAGGAGGTCTATATAGACAGCTATAACCAGTGTAGAGGAGGTCTATATAGACAGATATTACCAGTGAAGAGGAGGAGGTCTATATAGACAGCTATAACCAGTGTAGAGGAGGTCTATATAGACAGATATAACCAGTGTAGAGGAGGTCTATATAGACAGATATAACCAGTGAAGAGGAGGTCTATATAGACAGATATTACCAGTGTAGAGGAGGTCTATATAGACAGATATAACCAATGAAGAGGAGGTCTATATAGACAGATATTACCAGTGAAGAGGAGGAGGTCTATATAGACAGATATAACCAGTGTAGAGGAGGAGGTCTATATAGACAGATATTACCAGTGTAGAGGAGGTCTATATAGACAGCTATAACCAGTGTAGAGGAGGTCTATATAGACAGATATAACCAGTGTAGAGGAGGTCTATATAGACAGATATAACCAGTGTAGAGGAGGAGGTCTATATAGACAGATATTACCAGTGTAGAGGAGGTCTATATAGACAGCTATAACCAGTGTAGAGGAGGTCTATATAGACAGATATAATCAGTGTAGTGGAGGAGGTCTATATAGACAGATATAACCAGTGTAGTGGAGGAGGTCTATATAGACAGATATAACCAGTGTAGAGGAGGAGGTCTATATAGACAGATATAACCAGTGTAGAGGAGGTCTATATAGACAGATATTACCAGTGTAGAGGAGGTCTATATAGACAGATATAACCAGTGAAGAAGAGGTCTATATAGACAGACATAACCAGTGTAGATGAGGAGGTCTATATAGACAGATATAACCAGTGAAGAAGAGGTCTATATAGACAGACATAACCAGTGTAGAGGAGGAGGTCTATATAGACAGCTATAACCAGTGTAGAAGAGGTCTATATAGACAGATATAACCAGTGTAGTGGAGGAGGTCTATATAGACAGATATAACCAGTGTAGAGGAGGTCTATATAGACAGATATAACCAGTGTAGAGGAGGTCTATATAGACAGCTATAACCAGTGTAGAGGAGGTCTATATAAACAGATATTACCAGTGTAGAGGAGGAGGTCTATATAGACAGATATTACCAGTGTAGAGGAGGTCTATATAGACAGCTATAACCAGTGTAGAGGAGGTCTATATAGACAGATATAACCAGTGAAGAAGAGGTCTATATAGACAGATATTACCAGTGAAGAGGAGGAGGTCTATATAGACAGATATAACCAGTGTAGAGGAGGAGGTCTATATAGACAGATATAACCAGTGTAGAGGAGGTCTATATAGACAGATATTACCAGTGTAGAGGAGGTCTATATAGACAGATATAACCAGTGAAGAAGAGGTCTATATAGACAGACATAACCAGTGTAGAGGAGGTCTATATAGACAGATATAACCAGTGAAGAAGAGGTCTATATAGACAGACATAAACAGTGTAGAGGAGGAGGTCTATATAGACAGATATAACCAGTGTAGAGGAGGTCTATATAGACAGATATTACCAGTGTAGTGGAGGAGGTCTAGATAGACAGATATAACCAGTGTAGAGGAGGTCTATATAGACAGATATTACCAGTGTAGAGGAGGTCTATATAGACAGATATTACCAGTGTAGAGGAGGTCTATATAGACAGCTATAACCAGTGTAGAGGAGGTCTATATAGACAGATATTACCAGTGAAGAGGAGGAGGTCTATATAGACAGCTATAACCAGTGTAGAGGAGGTCTATATAGACAGATATAACCAGTGTAGAGGAGGTCTATATAGACAGATATAACCAGTGAAGAGGAGGTCTATATAGACAGATATTACCAGTGTAGAGGAGGTCTATATAGACAGATATAACCAATGAAGAGGAGGTCTATATAGACAGATATTACCAGTGAAGAGGAGGAGGTCTATATAGACAGATATAACCAGTGTAGAGGAGGAGGTCTATATAGACAGATATTACCAGTGTAGAGGAGGTCTATATAGACAGCTATAACCAGTGTAGAGGAGGTCTATATAGACAGATATAACCAGTGTAGAGGAGGTCTATATAGACAGATATAACCAGTGTAGAGGAGGAGGTCTATATAGACAGATATTACCAGTGTAGAGGAGGTCTATATAGACAGCTATAACCAGTGTAGAGGAGGTCTATATAGACAGATATAACTAGTGAAGAAGAGGTCTATATAGACAGATATTACCAGTGAAGAGGAGGAGGTCTATATAGACAGATATAACCAGTGTAGAGGAGGAGGTCTATATAGACAGATATAACCAGTGTAGAGGAGGTCTATATAGACAGATATTACCAGTGTAGAGGAGGTCTATATAGACAGATATAACCAGTGAAGAAGAGGTCTATATAGACAGACATAACCAGTGTAGAGGAGGTCTATATAGACAGATATAACCAGTGAAGAAGAGGTCTATATAGACAGACATAAACAGTGTAGAGGAGGAGGTCTATATAGACAGATATAACCAGTGAAGAAGAGGTCTATATAGACAGACATAACCAGTGTAGAGGAGGAGGCCTATATAGACAGATATAACCAGTGTAGAAGAGGTCTATATAGACAGATATAACCAGTGTAGTGGAGGAGGTCTATATAGACAGATATAACCAGTGTAGAGGAGGTCTATATAGACAGATATAACCAGTGTAGAGGAGGTCTATATAGACAGCTATAACCAGTGTAAAGGAGGTCTATATAAACAGATATTACCAGTGTAGAGGTGGTCTATATAGACAGATATAACCAGTGTAGTGGAGGAGGTCTATATAGACAGATATAACCAGTGTAGAGGAGGAGGTCTATATAGACAGATATAACCAGTGTAGAGGAGGAGGTCTATATAGACAGATATTACCAGTGTAGAGGAGGTCTATATAGACAGATATAACCAGTGTAGTGGAGGAGGTCTATATAGACAGATATAACCAGTGTAGAGGAGGAGGTCTATATAGACAGATATAACCAGTGTAGAGGAGGAGGTCTATATAGACAGCTATAACCAGTGTAGAAGAGGTCTATATAGACAGATATAACCAGTGTAGTGGAGGAGGTCTATATAGACAGATATAACCAGTGTAGAGGAGGTCTATATAGACAGATATAACCAGTGTAGAGGAGGTCTATATAGACAGCTATAACCAGTGTAGAGGAGGTCTATATAAACAGATATTACCAGTGTAGAGGAGGAGGTCTATATAGACAGATATTACCAGTGTAGAGGAGGTCTATATAGACAGCTATAACCAGTGTAGAGGAGGTCTATATAGACAGATATAACCAGTGAAGAAGAGGTCTATATAGACAGATATTACCAGTGAAGAGGAGGAGGTCTATATAGACAGATATAACCAGTGTAGAGGAGGAGGTCTATATAGACAGATATAACCAGTGTAGAGGAGGTCTATATAGACAGATATTACCAGTGTAGAGGAGGTCTATATAGACAGATATAACCAGTGAAGAAGAGGTCTATATAGACAGACATAACCAGTGTAGAGGAGGTCTATATAGACAGATATAACCAGTGAAGAAGAGGTCTATATAGACAGACATAAACAGTGTAGAGGAGGAGGTCTATATAGACAGATATAACCAGTGAAGAAGAGGTCTATATAGACAGACATAACCAGTGTAGAGGAGGAGGCCTATATAGACAGATATAACCAGTGTAGAAGAGGTCTATATAGACAGATATAACCAGTGTAGTGGAGGAGGTCTATATAGACAGATATAACCAGTGTAGAGGAGGTCTATATAGACAGATATAACCAGTGTAGAGGAGGTCTATATAGACAGCTATAACCAGTGTAGAGGAGGTCTATATAAACAGATATTACCAGTGTAGAGGTGGTCTATATAGACAGATATAACCAGTGTAGTGGAGGAGGTCTATATAGACAGATATAACCAGTGTAGAGGAGGAGGTCTATATAGACAGATATAACCAGTGTAGAGGAGGAGGTCTATATAGACAGATATTACCAGTGTAGAGGAGGTCTATATAGACAGATATAACCAGTGTAGAGGAGGAGGTCTATATAGACAGATATAACCAGTGTAGAGGAGGTCTATATAGACAGATATTACCAGTGTAGAGGAGGTCTATATAGACAGCTATAACCAGTGTAGAGGAGGAGGTCTATATAGACAGATATAACCAGATATAACCAGATATAACCACCTCCCCTATATCTGTCTGGTTTCCCCGCTCTGTTCCCTGCTTCAGCATTGATTGTCTTACGTCCTTGTTTTCCCGTGTGCTGTCGCTGTTCCTGTCTTGTTTTATGTCTGTTCCTGATTATATGTTTGACTCCCCGTACCTGCTTCTCATCCCCGGCGTCGGTCCTTACAGAAGGCAGAAGTCACCATACGAAGCATCGGGGAGTGCTGACATTCCGGTTGGTGGTGAAGTCGAATTTCCAGCCTTGTTAGCAATCCCGACTCGGGGTTCATTGCTAACCTGTAGCCCCAACAGGCTAGATAGCACCATTTTTTCTAAGAGTGCAAAACAGGAGTGAAATGGCAGAACAGTCCAATTGGTAAGTAAATGGAAATACATTTGCTGAAATTATATAATTACTTCTGTCTATACAGAAATAAATTAAATCATTCAAAATACTTTACCAGAAAGCATCAGGAATCATTAGCTTCTTTTGAAAGCCTGCAATTTGGTCAGTGTGCTTGGCAACAGGCCTAGCCAGGGGCGAAAATCTGATATCAACTTTGGAGGGGACAATTACATGAAATTTTCTCAAAAGCAATTCCTGAGGGGGGACACCAAAAGTAGTGCTGTAACACATAGCCTACATTGTAATATGGTAAATGTATATTGAGGAACCAAAGAAATAAGGTGTTTGCCGTTCTCCTAACTACCGGTACACAAAACTACACAACTAATCACAACAGCAATACCATTGCCTTTAACAAATCTTAGTTCAGTCACCAGTTTAAGTTGAGAGTGAGGCTATCCATGGCATTTTCCAATTATGTTCCTATTTTACAAGTCAAAAAAATTGAGAACCTTTCATAATGTTGCCAAACAAAGACTCAACAAACTTACCTGAGACTCCCTGTCTCTGCCTGTCTGTCCCTGCATATCTGTCCCCAACTCTGCTGTCTGTGTGCCATCTGTTGCCTGCTCTGCCTAATGACATTGTGAAACATTTCCATTAGAATTTCATTTCTTTCTTATGAACATTTTATCAACTAGTCTTTGAGATATTAGGCTACTAGGGTTCTTACTATGCGTTTTGCTGTATTGAAAAATACTCTGATGTCCGTCTTTTATTTTTCTGCCATTTTTCTACCTGGCTGGCTGGCTGGCTGGCTACACACACAGTGTGTAGGTTATTTACAGTAGGAGATGGGCTTCTATCATCTTCAATCATTCTATTTGGGCTTCGATCTAAAAGGTAGCTAGCAAATGTGAAACGGATTAAAATGACAAGAGTTGACAGCTGTATGAGTTCACCATTTACACAACATATGCTGCAACCTTTTGTAATTTTAATAGTTTGTTTCATATTGGCTGGCTTCCAACAATAGCTGAATTTGCAAAGCTAGCGAGCACCAATTCAGTTTCAGTGGTGTTTGCTATAATCTTTGCTACCCGGGTTAAATAAAGGTGAAATAAAATAAATAAATAAAAGTTCCCTTGCGACAATTTAGCTTTTGCAACGAGACCATTAAATATATTTAAGACAATGGTAGAACAGAGTGTAGTTCTGTTCAGTTTGGATTTCAGTTTATCGCTAACCTTATCACAGGGACTTTGAAGCACTAACTTACATCATCTGCATGCTGATCTTGGAATAAATTGACGATAGCAAAGATTCCATCTTTGACGACGCCACATAAATGGAATAGGTACTAGCTAGCTTAATAGTTCATATTTGCGCGCTAGCTCTGCATATTCAGCTAGTGTGTGTGCGCGATTGACTGGATTAACCTCACGTCAGTTACGTGCATTGAGTGCCTTTCAGACAGTAGATACGACCTCTCTGTTACCTAGCAAGCTAAGGAACTGGCAGTGGATCAAACCATTGTGAGGCAAAGGGTGGGGGGGTCGCAATCTTTTGAAACTTAAAAACACGCTATTAAGTGTCTATAATTAGCACAATTGCTTTCATTGCGTATAATTAATATTATTTAAATTACATAGTTATGTTTCAGTGATATATTGGGGGGGACAAATCATATTTTTCCCAGGATGGGGGGGGTCGTGTCCCCCCCGCCCCCCCCGGGATTTCCGCCCCTGTGGTACGGGGCTCGACATCGATGCAACCGGGGTTGCCTAAGCCTGCTTGTCGGGCTGTCACGCCCTAGCTGGCTTAAGAAGTTTCTTGCCCCGGTTGGCTCAGAAAGCGCCTATCCCACGTCAGGCCTCAGCCGGATTGTCAGGTTTTGACACCCAGCCGGCTCGTCAGGCTGCTATGCCCCCGCCGGATCATCGTGCTCCCAAGCCTCAGCAGGATCGGAAGGCTTTCACGCTTCTGCCAGTTCGTCAAGGTCCTTACAATAACCAGTGTTGTGGAGGACATCTATATAGACAAACAGGGGGGTGAATGGTCCTTGCGTCCCACCTACTCAACAGCCAGTGTAATCCCGTGGCGCGATATTCAAATACCTCAAAAATGCAAAAACTTCAATTTTTCAAACATATGACTATTTTACACCATTTTAAAGACAAGACTCTCGTTAATCTAACCACACTGTCCGATTTCAAAAAGGCTTTACAACGAAAGCAAAACATTAGATTATGTCAGCAGAGTACCCAGCCAGAAATAATCAGACACCCATTTTTCAAGCTAGCATATAATGTCACATAAACCCAAACCACAGCTAAATGCAGCATTAACCTTTGATGATCTTCATCAGATGACAACCCTAGGACATTATGTTATACAATACATGCATGTTTTGTTCAATCAAGTTCATATTTATATCAAAAACCAGCTTTTTACATTAGCATGTGACTAGCATGTGACTAGCATTCCGACCGAACACTGCCGGTGAATTTACTAAATTACTCACGATAAACGTTCACAAAAAACATAACAATTATTTTAAGAATTATAGATACAGTACTCCTCTATGCACTCGATATGTCCGATTTTAAAATAGCTTTTCGGTGAAAGCACATTTTGCAATATTCTAAGTAGATAGCCCAGCATCACAGGGCTAGCTATTTAGACACCCAGCAAGTTTAGCACTCACCAAAGTCAGATTTACTATAAGAAAAATTTTATTACCTTTGCTGTCTTCGTCAGAATGCACTCCCAGGACTTCTACTTCAATAACAAATGTTGGTTTGGTCCCAAATAATCCATTGTTATATCCAAATAGCGGCATTTTGTTCGTGCGTTCAAGACACTATCCGAAAGGGTAAAGAAGGGTTACGAGCACGGCGCATTTCGTGACAAAAAAATTCTAAATATTCCATTACCGTACTTCGAAGCATGTCAACCGCTGTTTAAAATCAATTTTTATGCCATTTTTCTCGTAAAAAAGCGATAATATTCCGACCGGGAAATCGTTTTTTATTACAAAGAGAGTGAAAGTAAAAGCATGCTATCCCCTCATGCACGAGCCTCAGTCTAATGGCCCTCTGATAGAGCACTTGCCAAACGCGCTAATGTGTTTCAGCCTGGGGATGGAATTACATCGTTCAGCTTTTTCCCGCCTTCTGAGAGCCCATGGGAGCCGTAGGAAGTGTCACGTCATGCCAGAGAGCCCCTGTATTTGTTAGAGATGATCAAGGAGGGCAAGAAATGGTCAGACAGGCCACTTCCTGTAAGGAATCTTCTCAGGTTTTGGCCTGCCAAATTTGTTCTGTTATACTCATAGACACCATTCAAACAGTTTCAGAAACCTTAGGGTGTTTTCTATCCAAAGCCAATAATTATATGCATATTCTAGTTACTGGGCAGGAGTAGTAACCAGATTAAATCGTGTACGTTTTTTATCCGGCCGTGCAAATACTGCCCCCTAGCCCCAACAGGTTAATCAGTGAACCGTTACAGTTCACTAGTGCCCCCTGGTGTAGAAAATTAATGATTACGTGCTAAAAATTTGAGTTGGATATTAACCTATTATTTCTTTTTATTTCACCTTTATTTAACCAGGAAGGCTAGTTGAGAACAAGTTCTCATTTACAACAGGTGACCTGGCCATGATAAAGCAAATCAGTGCGACAACATACAACAACATAGAGTTACACATGGAATAAACAAACATACAGTCAATAATACAGTAGAAAAAGTCGATATACAGTGTGTGAAAATGAGGTAGGATAAGGGAGGTAAGGCAATAAATAGGCCATAGTGGCGAAGTAATTACAATATAGCAATTAAACACTGGCGTGACAGATGTGCAGAAGATGAGTGTGCAAGTAGAGATACTGGGGTGCAAAGGAGCTAAAATAAATAAAATAAATAACAGTATGGGGATGAGGTAGTTGGATGGGCTATGTACAGGTGCAGTGATCAGTGAGCTGCTCTGACAGCTGGTGCTTAAAGTTAGTGAGGGAGGTAAGAGTCTCCAGCTTCAGTGATTTTTGCAGTTCGTTCCAGTCATTGACTACATGACTGTCATAGTACTTACCACTTCCTCTGCTTCCTTTTGTCTTTCATCAAAATATCTCACCAATCTCTTATTCTCTTCTGAAAACAGGAACACTGATGTTACTATCAAAAGATGATTAACTTTTAAAGGTTGAGCTACACTGTTGGGCTTCTTTGCTCGCTTCGAGGACAATACAATGCCACTGATACGGCCAGCGGCCAAAGCCTGTGGGCTCTCCGTCTCTGTGGCCAACGTAAGTAAAACATTTAAACGTGTTAACCCTCACAAGGCTGCCGGCCCAGATGGCATCCTTAGCCGCGTCCTCACAGCATGCGCAGACCAGCTTGCTGGTGTGTTTACGGACATATTCAACCAATCCCTATCCCAGTTTGTTGTCCCCACATGCTTCAAGATGGCCACCATTGTTCCTGTTCCCAAGATAGCTAAGGTAACTGAACTAAATGACTATCGCCCAGTTGCACTCACTTCTGCCATCATGAAGTGCTTTGAGAGACTAGTCAAGGATCATATCACCTCCACCCTACCTGACACCCTAGAACCACTTCAATTTGCTTACCGGCCCAATAGGTCCACAGACGACGCAAACGCCATCACACTGCACACTGCCCTGTCCCATCTGGACAAGCGGAATACCTATGTAAGAATTCTGTTTATTGACTACAGCTCAACATTTAACACCATAGTACCCTTCAAACACGTCACTAAGCTCGAGACCCTGGGACTCGACCCTGCCCTGTGCAACTGGGTTCTGGACTTTGACGGGCCGCTCGCAGGTGGTGAAGGTAGGAAACAACACCTCCACCCCACTGATCACTGGGGCCCCACAAGGGTGCATTCTCAGCCCTCTCCTGTACTCCCTGTTCACCCATGACTGCTTGGCCATGCACGCTTCCAACTCAATGATCAAGATTGCAGACGACACTACAGTGGTAGGCTTGATTACCAACAACGACGAGACAGCCTACAGGGAGGTGGTGAGGGCCCTCGGAGTGTGGTGTCAGGAAAATAACCTCACACTCAACGTCAACAAAACAAAAGAGATGATCATGGACATCAGGAAACAGCAGAGGGAGCACCCCCCCATCCACATCGACGGGACAGCAGTGGAGAAGGTGGAAAGTTTTAAGTTCCTCGGGGTACACATCACGGACAAACTGAAATAGTCCACCCACACAGACAGCGTGGTGAAGAAGGCGCATCAGCGCCAATTCAACCTCAGGAGGCTAAAGAAATTTGGCTTGTCATCTAAAACACTCACTAACTTTTACAGTTGCACAATCGAGAGCGTCTTGTCAGGCTGTATCACCACCTGGTACGGCAGCTGCTCCCCCCACAACCGTAAGGCTCTCCAGAGGGTGGTGCGGTCAGCACGACGCATCACCAGGTGCAATCTACCTGCCCCCCAGGACACCTACAGCACCCGATGTCACATGAAGGCCAAAAAGATTATCAATGACAACAACCACCCGAGCCACTGCCTGTTCACCCCGTTACCATCCAGAAGGCGAGGTCAGTACAGGTGAATCAAAGCTGGGACCGAGAGACTGAAAAACAGCTTCTATCTCAAGTCCATCAGACTGTTAAACAGCCATCACTAACACAGAGAGGCTGCTGCCAACATAATGACTCAAATCTCTGGCCACTTAAATAAATGGACTTAATAAAGGTATCACTAGTCACTTTAAGTAACATTTACATATCCTACATTACTCATCTCATATGTATATACTGTATTCTGTACCATCTACTGCATCTTGCCTATGCCGCTCGGCCATCGCTCATCCATATATTTATATGTATGTATTCTTATTCATCCCTTTACATTTGTGTGTATAAGGTAGTTGTTGTGAATTTGTTAGATCACTTGTTAGATATTACTGCATAGTCGGAACTAGAAGCACAAGCATTTCGCTACACTCGCATTAACATCTGCTAACCATGTGTATCTGACCAATAAAATATGATTTGATTTGGTGTGGGCTTATTTCAATGCTATGTATGTTTGTTTAGCTAGTGTCACAAGAAGGGATATGAAATATAAAGTCAAGCTAGTGTCACAGGAAGGGATCTGATATATAAAGTCAAGCTAGTGTCACAAGAAGGGATCTGATATAAAGTCAAACTAGTGTCACAAGAAGGGATCTGATATATGTGTGCTTCAGGTATGTTGCTCAAGCAGAGCAGAAATGTGCCACTACTAGTTGACTGATGTAGCTGGCAAGATAACTGCTGTTTGCATTCTCCCTGTTACTGTTTGCTTGTAAATGCTGATACTGGAGACTTATCAAACAAAACATGTGTAACCTAGCATTTAAGAAACACATTCTTAGATGCTAGGTGGCAGGGAAGACCCAGCTATATTGTGTGCAAGTAAAAAGATCTCTACGGGACTATTAGGCCTGTGAGAGTAATTATTTGGAGGATGTGCTGTTTCTGTGTGTTAATAATGTACAGCGTGAATGACCTACACTCCACAAAGAGCAAACAGGGTTTAAGTAATACCCTTGCAAATTACCATTTACTGTATCACAAATCACTTTGTATAATTCATTATTTGCATTATTGTTTTAAAAAGGAAAACGGTCATTAAATTATTTCAGCTGAAAAGATCGTCTGGGACCAGCATTGACCTGAAAGCAACGCAGGGACTAAACATCACAGCATTTCTTCATTATGGCAATGGTTGCCAGCTGAAGCCTCATTTACAGGTCAAATTAATACGTCAATCTATGTTAGCTTTGATGTTACATGTCATAAGCTTCGTCTTCTGATGAGTAAGAAATATCAGACCAATACACAGCGTGGTAAGTGTCCATACTTTTATTTTAACCGTAACCACTAAACAAGAAAAGAAACCGACCGACAGCCCTGTAAGGTACTACAACACGGAGACAAACACAAGAGAAAATAACCCCACTTAAATATGGCCTCCAATTAGAAGCAACGACAACCAGCTGCTTCTAATTGGAGGTCGTTCCCAAAACTAACATAGAAATAGACAAACTAGAAAAACCACATAGAAATAGAAAACATAGAACATAAACCAAAAACCCCGAAACACACAAAACAAACACATCCCTGCCACGTCCTGACCAACTACAATAACAAAATTACCCCTTATACTGGTCAGGACGTGACAGTTACATTAGATCATGTATTGAATATTTATTAACCACCATTCATGAAGACATTCATGAATCGTTTGATACGGATTTCTCCATACCCACTTTGAAGTAATGTTTTATAACAAAAATGCCCCAAAAAAACTGCTCTTTACACAGAAATGTTTTGACATTTTGAAAACCAGTCCCGATCTGATTGTGGACACCACTGTTGCAGTGCCTGCCTTTCATGCCTATACCCATGATGATGACTGACAGGTAATGAATAAAAAAAAAAAAATCTATATAATTTATTCTGTTAAACACTAATTCTTTGTAGTTGCAGACAGTGGCCTTAACAGTATTAAGAAACAGATAGTTGTAATTTGTCCCTTAATGAATCATCATCACCCATTGTAATGCTCATTATGGTTTCTGATTGTACTTTACATTTCAGGTCGGGCCTCCCGAGTGGCGCAGCGGTCTAAGGCACTGCATCACCACTAGCATCGCAGTTGCACTACTGGGACTAGATTGTAACTACCAGTTGTATATCACTAAATTGGGGAGAAATAGGGGTAAAATGCCCCCCCCCCCCCCCAAAAAAAAAAAGAGGTCACTGATAGGGCCAGATATGTGACTGGTAGCGAGCTTGTTGACAGAGAACAAATGGAGGTTGTGGTCTTACTTACGAAAGTTTGTGTCACGTCCTGACCAGTAATAGGGGTTATTTGTTATTATAGTTTGGTCAGGACGTGGCAGGTGGTGTTTGTTTTATGTGGTTCGGGCTATGTATTTAGGTAGAGGGGTGTTTGGTTTATGTGGTTCGGGCTATGTATTTAGGTAGAGGGGTGTTTGGTTTATGTGGTTCGGGGTTTGTTAGTCTATGTTCTATGTTAGTATATTTCTATGTTCTATCTAGTCTATTTTAGTTCTTTGTTTAGTTTATTGGGGTCGGACTTTCAATTGGAGGCAGCTGGTTATCGTTGCCTCTGATTGAAGGTCCTGTAATTAGGAGTTTGTTTTTCATGGGATTTTATGGGAGATTGTTCTTGTTTAGCCGTTTGCCTGACGAGACTGTCCAGTTCGTGTGTGGTTTCTCGTATACGTGTTTTTCCTCCTTCACCAATAAAAAAAAAAAGAAGATGAGTGTACATTTTCCCGCTGCGTCTTGGTCTCTACCCTACGACACCCGTGACAGTTTGGTAAGATCCCAAAAGAGATGGCACCATCTCATGGTGTGTTGCAACTGATGCTCTGTTGAGTAGTCAGAGTCGGTGCAGGGTAAGAATTTATAAATGGAAATCAGTTAAGTATTGAGATGACCCATTGTTCAGGATTGTATTGATATCCCATAATTATGCACACAATAAAACGGCAGGTCAGGCTGTCCATACGGGGAAAAGTAGTTACTTCATCTCTGACTTAAGGTTTAATCCCAATCTATAGACACACCTTTTTGTCTGGTTTAGCCCTGACAGTCATGATGGACACGTTCCTATATTTATATATATATATTATATTTTTATTTAACCTTTATTTAACTAGGCAAGTCAGTTAAGAACAAATTCTTATTTATAATGACGGCCTGTCAGGCTGTCCACTAACACGCTATACATCAGGTCAGGCTGTCCAGTAACACGCTATACATCAGGCTGTCCACTAACACGCTATACATCAGGCTGTCCACTAACACGCTATACATCAGGTCAGGCTGTCCACTAACACGCTATACATCAGGTCAGGCTGTCCAGTAACACGCTATACATCAGGTCAGGCTGTCCACTAACACGGTATACATCAGGTCAGGCTGTCCAGTAACACGCTATACATCAGGTCAGGCTGTCCACTAACACGCTATACATCAGGTCAGGCTGTCCACTAACACGCTTTACATCAGGTCAGGCTGTCCACTAACACGCTATACATCAGGTCAGGCTGTCCAGTAACACGCTATACATCAGGTCAGGCTGTCCACTAACACGCTATACATCAGGTCAGGCTGTCCACTAACACGCTATACATCAGGTCAGGCTGTCCACTAACACGCTATACATCAGGTCAGGCTGTCCACTAACACGCTATACATCAGGTCAGGCTGTCCAGTAACACGCTATACATCAGGTCAGGCTGTCCAGTAACACGCTATAGATCAGGTCAGGCTGTCCACTAACACGCTATACATCAGGTCAGGGTGTCCACTAACACGCTATACATCAGGTCAGGCTGTCCACTAACACGCTATACATCAGGTCAGGCTGTCCACTAACACGCAATACATCAGGTCAGGCTGTCCACTAACACGCTATACATCAGGTCAGGCTGTCCACTAACACGCTATACATCAGGTCAGGCTGTCCAGTAACACGCTATACATCAGGTCAGGCTGTCCAGTAACACGCTATACATCAGGTCAGGCTGTCCAGTAACACGCTATACATCAGGTCAGGGTGTCCACTAACACGCTATACATCAGGTCAGGCTGTCCACTAACACGCTATACATCAGGTCAGGCTGTCCACTAACACGCTATACATCAGGTCAGGCTGTCCACTAACACGCTATACATCAGGTCAGGCTGTCCACTAACACGCAATACATCAGGTCAGGCTGTCCACTAACACGCTATACATCAGGTCAGGCTGTCCACTAACACGCTATACATCAGGTCAGGCTGTCCAGTAACACGCTATACATCAGGTCAGGCTGTCCAGTAACACGCTATACATCAGGTCAGGCTGTCCAGTAACACGCTATACATCAGGTCAGGCTGTCCACTAACACGCTATACATCAGGTCAGGCTGTCCAGTAACACGCTATACATCAGGTCAGGCTGTCCACTAACACGCTATACATCAGGTCAGGCTGTCCACTAACACGCTATACATCAGGCTCTCGTTCTGTGCTTCTCAGCTCTGTATGGGGGTTTTGATTGACAGCTGTTCTGATTCTTGAGCACCACATGACAGGAAGTTGCCCCCATCCCTCCTGCTAATTGGGAAACTTTAGCAAAATGTGTTGTTGTCTGAGTGAGAGAAAAGCTGTAAATTAAGAGGACTTTATGTATTCTGAAAAGATGAGCTGTAGAGGATTATAATAAATACCGCTTTGATGTCATACAAGCAAACCAAAACACCTGTGAGTCCAAATGTGCACTTCACATTTCCAAACCATAAAACTCATGTCATATAAACTCATATCATATAAACTCATGTCATATAAACTCATATCATATAAACTCATATCATATAAACTCATGTCATATAAACTCATATCATATAAACTCATGTCATATAAACTCATATCATATAAACTCATGTCATATAAACTCATGTCATATAAACTCATATCATATAAACTCATATCATATAAACTCATGTCATATAAACTCATATCATATAAACTCATATCATATAAACTCATATCATATAAACTCATATCATATAAACTCATATCATATAAACTCATGTCATATAAACTCATATCATATAAACTCATATCATATAAACTCATGTCATATAAACTCATGTCATATAAACTCATATCATACACAATGTCAACCTTTATAATCACTATGTTTGATGTAGTTCCCAGATGACATGGAATACACTGGGTTGTTCTGAACAGAATGAGCCCGTTTGATGTACAGTTACCAGATGACATGGAATACACTGGGTTGTTCTGAACAGAATGAGCCCGTTTGATGTAGTTCCCAGATGACATGGAATACACTGGGTTGTTCTGAACAGAATGAGCCCGTTTGATGTACAGTTACCAGATGACATGGAATACACTGGGTTGTTCTGAACAGAATGAGCCCGTTTGATGTAGTTCCCAGATGACATGGAATACACTGGGTTGTTCTGAACAGAATGAGCCCGTTTGATGTAGTTCCCAGATGACATGGAATACACTGGGTTGTTCTGAACAGAATGAGCCCGTTTGATGTACAGTTACCAGATGACATGGAATACACTGGGTTGTTCTGAACAGAATGAGCCCGTTTGATGTAGTTACCAGATGACATGGAATACACTGGGTAGTTCTGAACAGAATGAGCCCGTTTGATGTACAGTTACCAGATGACATGGAATACACTGGGTTGTTCTGAACAGAATGAGCCCGTTTGATGTAGTTCCCAGATTACATGGAATACACTGGGTTGTTCTGAACAGAATGAGCCCGTTTGATGTAGTTCCCAGATGACATGGAATACACTGGGTTGTTCTGAACAGAATGAGCCCGTTTGATGTACAGTTCCCAGATGACATGGAATACACTGGGTTGTTCTGAACAGAATGAGCCCGTTTGATGTACAGTTCCCAGATGACATGGAATACACTGGGTTGTTCTGAACAGAATGAGCCCGTTTGATGTACAGTTCCCAGATGACATGGAATACACTGGGTTGTTCTGAACAGAATGAGCCTGTTTGATGTAGTTACCAGATATCATGGAATACACTGGGTTGTTCTGAATGAGCCCGTTTGATGTAGTTCCCAGATGACATGGAATACACTGGGTTGTTCTGAACAGAATGAGCCCGTTTGATGTACAGTTACCAGATGACATGGAATACACTGGGTTGTTTATTGTGAAGAACATGCGCCGTGGCACACACACTCATCTCTCCTTTCGGTGGACACCAATATTCTGTTTTCCTGAACTGCCTTCATAACCCCTGTAAGATCATATTTTATAGCTTAGCTACTTTAGTTGGCAATAGACCCAAGCTTTCACATCATGCCCACCTGACCCAGATTGTAATTTATAAAACGGATGGTTTGTGGATTATGTAAACAACAATCATTGATGATAGGAACACATGGCTGACTACTGCACTTGAAAAGTAAAACACTTTTTTTTTTTTTTACAATGTTATCTCCATCATATTTGTCCCACTGTATTGGTATATGGGGTGGCAGGGTAGCCTAGTGGTTAGAGCGTTGGGCTAGTAACCGAAAGGTTGCAAGTTCGAATCCCCGAGCTGACAAGGTACAAATCTGTCGTTCTGCCCCTGAACAAGGCAGGTAACCCACTGTTCCTAGGCCGTTATTGAAAATAAGAATTTGTTCTTAACTGACTTGCCTAGTTAGATAAAGGTAAAATAAATATGTACAGTATACAGTTGTACAATAAAGATTTCTATCAAACTTTCAAGATTTTCATTACCATTTCTTTCAACTAGTTTTTTTTCCATCTAAAATTGTTGTGCGTCTCTCTAGAAAAATCAAGCAGGCATAGAAATACAAACATCAGATCAACGACTACAATGGAAGGAACAAGTCACTTCAATTTCCCCCAAGACTGGAGTACATGGATGTTCCACAGCAAGAATATCCAGTCTGGTCCCAGGTGTCCAACAGCTTGGGGGACAGTCTTCTCCGGGCCAAGCAGTGTGTTGTGTGATGCTGCTGCACACTATTGTGCCTTAGGGCAGCCGAGGAAAGGCCTCTTATAGAGGCAGACCTACACAATGGTCCTTTTGTATTGCCAGAGAGAGCTGGGGCTTTTTGAAGAGGCGCTTGCTTCTCTTGGGTGCCTCTGTGTTGCTCCCAAAGAAAATGCAGAACATGTTGAACCTCCTGCAGAATTTACGATGTTGGCTGGTTATGATATGGTCAGGACTGGTGAAGAGGTGTTCCACAGTGACTCAGAGGACAGCGACTCAGAGGACTGTGACTCAAGAGGATGAAAGTGTTTGAGGAATGACTGTTTGAAATGGTATCGTTTGAGTTAAGAGTTATTATATTCCTGTTGTTTTCTCAAGGTATTTTTAAGTTAATGGTTTCGTTTGAGTAGAGATATTATATTCCAGTTTGAACTCATTTCTTTGTGATTCGTTTTATGACATTGATATGTTATTTTATGTAAATATATGGTAAGGTGCACATTATAACATACATTTTCTGACTTTGTGTTACAATACTGTTAAATAAATGGAAACTACCGGTTATAAAACGGAAATTGCTCCCTGTAAATGAATGAGAAATGCTCAGTCTGAAGCCATTCGGCGATGGGTTTCAGAGCCCTATAATAAATGATTCAAATTGTATCAGCTTAAAAAAGGGTTTATTTACAACCTCTGGGGTATAACATGCTGGGCAAAGTCGTATAGGACAGTATGACATATAATCCCTAACTTGAGTTCAGTCTTCCCCAATGAGAACCAAGAGGGGCCTATCTTCGTCCTTCATTTTTATTTTATTTATTTTATTTCACCTTTACTTAACCAGGTAGGCAAGTTGAGAACAAGTTCTCATTTACAATTGCAACCTGGCCAAGATAAAGCGTAGCAATTCGACACATACAACAACACAGTTACACATGGAGTAAAACAAACATACAGTCAATAATACAGTAGAAAAATAAGTCTATATACAATGTGAGCAAATGAGGTGAGATAAGGGGGGTAAAGGCCAAAAAAGGCCATGGTGGCAAAGTAAATACAATATAGCAAGTAAAACACTGGAATGGTAGATTTGCAGTGGAAGAAAGTGCAAAGTAGAAATAAAAATAATGGGGTGCAAAGGCGCAAAATAAATAAATAAATACAGTAGGGGAAGCGGTAGTTGTATGGGCAAAATTATAGATGGGCTATGTACAGATGCAGTGATCTGTGAGCTGCTCTGACAGCTGGTGCTTAAAGCTAGTGAGGGAGATAAGTGTTTCCAGTTTCAGAGATTTTGTAGTTCATTCCAGTCATTGGCAGCAGAGAACTGGAAGGAGAGATGGCCAAAGGAGGAATTGGCTTTGGGGTTGACCAGAGAGATATACCCGCTGGAGCGCGTGCTACAGGTGGGTGCTGCTATGGTGACCAGTGAGCAGAAATAAGGGGGGACCATACCTAGCAGGGTCTTGCAGATGACCTGGAGCCAGTGGGTTTGGCGACGAGTATGAAGCGAGGGCCAGCCAACGAGAGCGTACAGATCGCAGTGGTGGGTAGTATATGGGGCTTTGGTGACAAAACGGATGGCACTGTGATAGACTGCATCCAGTTTATTGAGTAGGGTATTGGAGGCTATTTTGTAAATGACATCGCCGAAGTTGAGGATTGGTAGGATGGTCAGTTTTACGAGGGTATGTTTGGCAGCATGAGTGAAGGATGCTTTGTTGCGAAATAGGAAGCCAATTCTAGATTTAACTTTGGATTGGAGATGTTTGATGTGAGTCTGGAAGGAGAGCTTACAGTCTAACCAGACACCTAGGTATTTGTAGTTGTCCACATATTCTAAGTCAGAACCGTCCAGAGTAGTGATGCTGGACGGGCGGGCAGGTGCAGGCAGCGATCGGTTGAAGAGCATGCATTTAGTTGTACTTGTATTTAAGAGCAGTTGGAGGCCACGGAAGGAGAGTTGTATGGCATTGAAGCTCGTCTGGAGGGTTGTTAACACAGTGTCCAAAGAAGGGCCAGAAGTATACAGAATGGTGTCGTCTGCGTAGAGGTGGATCAGAGAATCACCAGCAGCAAGAGCGACATCATTGATGTATACAGAGAAAAGAGTTGGCCCAAGAATTGAACCCTGTGGCACCCCCATAGAGACTACCAGAGGCCCGGACAACAGGCCATCCGATTTGACACATTGAACTCTATCAGAGAAGTAGTTGGTGAACCAGGCGAGGCAATCATTTGAGAAACCAAGGCTGTTGAGTCTGACGATGAGGATGTGGTGATTGACAGAGTCGAAAGCCTTGGCCAGGTCAATGAATACGGCAGCACAGTATTGTTTCTTATCGATGGCGGTTACGATATCGTTTAGGACCTTGAGCGTGGCTGAGGTGCACCCATGACCAGCTCTGAAACCAGATTGCATAGCGGAGAAGGTGCGGTGGTTTTCAAAATGGTCGGTAATCTGTTTGTTGACTTGGCTTTCGAAGACCTTAGAAAGGCAGGGTAGGATAGATATAGGTCTGTAGCAGTTTGGGTCAAGTGTCCCCTCCTTTGAAGAGGGGGATGACAGCAGCTGCTTTCCAATCTTTTGGAATCTCAGACGATATGAAAGAGAGGTTGAACAGGCTAGTAATAGGGGCTGCAACAATTTCAGCAGATAATTTTAGAAAGAAAGGGTCCAGATTGTCTAGCCCGGCTGATTTGTAGGGGTCCAGATTTTGCAGCTCTTTCAGAACATCAGCTGACTGGATTTGGGAGAAGGAGAAATGGGGAAGGCTTGGGCGAGTAGCTATGGGGGGTGCAGTGCTGTTGACCATGGTAGGGGTAGCCAGGTGGAAAGCATGGCCAGCTGTAGAAAAATGCTTATTGAAATTCTCAATTATAGTGGATTTATCAGAGGTGACAGAGTTTCCTATCCTCAGTGCAGTGGGCAGCTGGGAGGAGGTGTTCTTATTCTCCATGGACTTTACAGTGTCCCAGAACCTTTTTGAGTTTGTGTTGCAGGAAGCAAATTTCTGCTTGAAAAAGCTAGCCTTGGCTTTTCTAACTGCCTGTGTATATTGGTTTCTAACTTCCCTGAAAAGTTGCATATCACGGGGGCTGTTCGATGCTAATGCAGAACGCCACAGGATGTTTTTGTGTTGGTTAAGGGCAGTCAGGTCTGGGGAGAACCAAGGGCTATATCTGTTCCTGGTTCTAAATTTCTTGAAAGGGGCATGCTTATTTAAGATGATGAGGAAGGCATTTAAAAAAAATAACCAGGTATCCTCTACTGACGGGATGAGGTCAATATCCTTCCAGGATACATGGGCCAGGTCGATTAGAAAGGCTTGCTCACTGAAATGTTTCAGGGAGCGTTTGACAGTGATGAGTGGAGGTCATTTGACCGCTGATCCATTACAGATGCAGGCAATGAGGCAGTGATCGCTCAGATCTTGGTTGAAAACAGCAGAGGTGTATTTAGAGGGCAAATTGTTTAGGATGATATCTATGATGATGCCCGTGTTTACGGCTTTGGGGTGGTACCTGGTAGGTTCATTGATAATTTGTGTGAGATTGAGGGCATCAAGCTTAGATTGTAGGATGGCTGGGGTGTTAAGCATGTCCCAGTTTAGGTCACCTAGCAGCACGAGCTCTGAAGATAGATAGGGGGCAATCAGTTCACATATGGTGTCCAGAGCACAGCTGGGGGCAGAGGGTGGTCTATAGCAGGCGGCAACGGTGAGAGACTTGTTTTTAGAGAGATGGATTTTTAAAAGTAGAAGTTCAAATTGTTTGGGTACAGACCTGGATAGTAGGACAGAACTCTGCAGGCTATCTCTGCAGTAGATTGACGACAGTAAATCTGAGAGGCAAATGTACAGGCAGGGAATAGGCAAAAAGGCATCGTTAGTGAGGATGGCCAGAAACTATGATACACGGGAGGACTAATATGGAAATAAACAGCGCTCCGACTAGACCGTGTCACAAAACAAACAATACCTCACAATGATGGGTTGCAAAGAACTGAACTAAACAGTGTGTAAATTATATACAGGTGTGTGAACAGGTGATCAGAATTCAGGTGACTGGGATCTGGAGAGTGAGCTGCATTCAGGGGATCTACGTGTTTGAGAGTGTGAGCTGGGGAAAGTGGGCTGGAAAGTGAGCTGCGTTCAGGGGATCTACGTGTTTGAGAGTGAGTTGGAAGTAGACGTTACAATCATCAGAACCATCTTACGATGTTTCTTTAGTAGCCAAACTGTTTCCCAAAACCATCGTTACTACAGTTGCACTTGAAAACGTTTGTTATTTTCTGACCGCCTCAGACCACTTGAACAGCTACATTTATTTGTTAGATGATTTTTTTTCCCTTCTGTGTCTCTTTATACACAGAAGATCTCCACTAAAACACAGAATAAAGAGGTGTATCTGTCTCTCTGTGAGCTCTGATAGCTTCAGACGTTACACACAGACTGGAATATGTTCCAGGATTCCTCCAATGGCATTGAGGAGTACACCACATTTGTCATTGGCTTCATCAATAAGTGCATCGATGACGTCGTCCCCACAGTGACCGTACGTACATACCCCAACAAGAAGCCATGGATTACAGGCACATCTGCACTGAGCTAAAGGCTAGAGCTGCTGCTTTCAAGGAGCGGGACTCTAACCCGGAAGCTTATAAGAAATCCCGCTATGCCCTCTGACAAACCATCAAACAGGCAAAGCATCAATACAGGACTAAGATCGAGACGTACTACACCGACTCTGATGCTCGTTGGATGCAAACGGTTACAGAAGCACACCCGAGAGCTGCCCAGTGACACAAGCCTACCAGATGAGCAAAACTACTTCTATGCTCGCTTCGAGGCAAATAACACTGAAACATGCATGAGAGCACCAGCTGTACAGGAAGATTGTGTGATAACACTCTGATGTGCAGCTGATGTGAATAAGACCTTTAGACAGGTCAACATTCACAAGGCCGCAGGGCCAAACGGATTACCAGGATGTGTACTGCAAGCATGCGCTGACCAACTGGCAAGTGTCTTCACTGACATTTTCAACCTCTCCCTGTCCGAGTCTGTAATACCAACATGTTTCAAGCAGACCACCATAGTGCCTGTGCACAAGAACACTAAGGTAAACTGCCTAAATGACTACCGACCCGTAGCACTCACGTCTGTAGCCATGAAGTGCATTGAAAGGCTGGTCATGGCTCACATCAACACCATCATCCCAGAAACCCTAGACCCACTCCAATTTGCATAACAGATCCACAGATGATGCAATCTCTATTGCGCTCCACACTGCCCTTTCCCACCTGGACAAAAGGAACACCTATGTGAGAATGCTATTCATTGACTACAGCTCAGCGTTCAACACCATAGTACCCTCAAAGCTCATTAATAAGCTAAGGACCCTGGGACTTAACACCTCCCTCTACAACTGGATCCTGGACTTCCTGACGGGCCGCCCCCAGGTGGTAAGTGTAGGTAACAACACATCCGCCACGCTGATCCTCAACACAGGGCCCCTCAGGGGTACGTGCTCAGTCCCCTCCTGTACTCCCTGTTCACTCATGACTGCACGGCCAGGCACGACTCCAACACCATCATCAAGTTTTCCGATGACACAACAGTGGTAGGCCTGACCACCGTCAACAACGAGACTGCCTATAGGGAGGAGGTCAGAGACCTGGCCGTGTGGTGCCAGGGCAACAACCTTCCCCTCAATGTGATCAAGACTAAGGAGATGATTGTGGACTACAGGAAAAGGAGGGCCGAACACACCCCCATTCTCATCGACGGGGCTGCAGTGGAGCAGGTTGAGTGCTTCAAGTTCCTTGGTGTCCACATCAACAACAACCTAACATGGTCTAAGTACACCAAGGCAGTTGTGAAGCAGGCACGACAACACCTATTCCCCCTCAGGAGACTGAAAAGATTTGGCATGGGTCCTCAGAATCTCAAAAGGTTCTACAGCTGCACCTTCGAGAGCATCCTGACTGGTTGCATCACTGCCTGGTATGGTAACTGCTCAGCCCCCGACCGCAAGGCACTACAGAGGGTAGTGCGAACGGCCCAGTACATCACTGGGGTCAAGCTTCCTGCCATCCAGGACCTCTATACCAGGCGGTGTCAGAGGAAGGCCCTATAAAAATTGTCATCGACTCCAGCCACCCAAGTCATAGATTGTTCCCTCTGCTACCGGACGGCAAGCGGTACCGGAGCGCCAAGTCTAGGTCCAAGAAGCTTCTAAATAGCTTCTAAAGCCATAAGACTCTTGAACATCTAGTCAAATGGCTACCCAGACTATTTGCATTGCCCCCCCCCCCCCCCCCGCACATTGACTCTGTACCGGCACCCACCTGTATGTATTGTTATTTTTTACTGCTGCTCTTTAATTACTTGTTACTTTTATCTCTTATTCTTATCCATACGTTTTTGAAACTGCACTGTTGGTTAAGAGCTTGTAAGTAAACATTTCACTGTAAGGTGAACCTGTTGTATGTGCTGCATGTGACTAATACAATTTAAATTGATTTGTTTCTACATTTTGTTCTATGACATAATATTCAATAGCTAATGTCACTTTGAATTTTGGGGCATTTATGTAATCCAAAGAGCTCATGAAGTAAAATAAAGGCTTCATAATTCATAAAGGTCATGATAACTGACTGTTATTATATCATAAAACAAAACGTATGAGATCTCCTAAACTTGTGTTAACCTCAGACCTTATTTTCGGCGTTTATCCCAAATTCAATTTTTTTCCGGTAGGAATGGCTGAAGGATCCAAAGGCAACTCATTTCCGGTTTTTAGGACTACAAAACTGGCGAACTTTACCTTTTTCCGGATTAATCTTTTTTTTTTCATCTGAGGGTTAGCATATAGACTAGTATATTTCAAACCAAATAGCAGTTTGTAAAAAAAAAAAATGAATTTGCTGTGAATTACAAAATAGGTCTATTGTTTTTTCAAATTAATAAATATACATAGCGGAACTGTCTTTCCATACAACTTCAAATACAATAAGCAAGTGGAAGTTGTAGTGCATTTGTGTCGAATCTATTGAAAGACTACAATCCCAGAATTTCATTAGAACGAGCATCACCGTGACAACCCGTGATGTATATAAACTCCTCCTCCGACACTTCCCCCATAAATCTTTTGACATCTTGGATCAGCTGTTTGGTCGGTAGAACATAAAACGGAGCTATGAATGAACAGCAGTGAAGAAGGGCTACAAAAATAAAGAGACAGCGAAAGGGGAACAGTGTCATGATGGTGCTCGTATTGATTGTCGCAGGTCTTGGGGTGGTCGCAATGCTTATGGTTTTATTCGCACCCCACATTAGGTAAGAATAAACAGCTCGTATGTTCCGAGGCTATTAGTCGATGCGCATCATCTGACTCTATGCTTGGCTAATTAGTCTAACCTCAATAGAAATGATTTACTGTCATTGTCAAGCTAAAAACGATGGGTTTGTGTTTTTGCATTGGGGTTAAGAAGGATATTGGCGGGAATGAATGGGTGAATCGATTATCCAGATTATTCATATGCAGTATTCTTATCCACCTTTTTTTAATTTTTTTTTATTAACATTCATTTGTTGTTTTGTGGAATAAAAGCTCTGAATGCACTGTCAATTCAACATGGTTTTATATGTCAATATGAGAAACTGATAATGCAATTCCTTTGGTAAGGAAGTGCTGTGCAGTAGCGCGCTACAATATTTCATGACATGATTATGCACAGCGGCGTTGCGCGCGTGGGCGGAGTTATATTTGTAAGCGTTATTGTTCGGTGAAACCGAGCCAGGTTTTGTGGCGTGACTGAGTCGTACGAGTTGACGTTTGATCATTGTTGCCAGAAAGTGATCTTGCATATTGAGTAACAGTAATGGTGCATGTTGAACGATCAATGATTAGCCTCATCATACATACATACATACATACATACATACATACATACATACATACATACAGTGGAGTTGATATATAGTCAGTGGAGTTGATATATAGTTATATATATATATATATATATATACACTCCACTGAGATGATTGTGGACTACAGGAAAAGGAGGGCCGAACACTCCACTGTCAAAATAAAAAGTTGAATCCATGTATCTCTCTATTCTGTAGCCTCAGGATGCCTCCCAAATGGCGTCCTATTCCCAATATAGTGAGAATGGGGAACTATATGGAGAATAGGGTTGTAACAGCAGCCCTGGTGTGGACTTTCACTATATGCTATGGCCAACATAGACAGGACTGACTGATTATAGAAGTTTGATTGTAGATCAATAAAACAAATCCATTTGTTTGTCTGTCCAGGAAATACTCAGCAGGTGGAGCATGTATGTCTATGGCTCGGCTGGATGGGAAGACAGTCCTGATTACTGGCGCCAACACTGGTATTGGGAAGGAGACGGCCCTGGACCTGGCTATCAGAGGTGACTGAATGACACATGGACTGCGTTTACACATGCAGCCCATTCTGGGTCTTTTTGCCACTAATTGGTATTTTGACCAGTCAGATCTTTTGCCAGTAAATTGGGCAGAAGATCAGAATTGAGCTGCCTGTGTAAACGCTGCCAAATGATACCCTATTCCTTTATATAGTGCACTACTTTGGGGCCCTGGTCTAAAGTAGTGCACTTAAGGGTGTATGGTGCCATTTTAGGACTCACAAATGGTCTTCTAACCAACAGTCATTCATGGTGACGCCTCCTGTCCTTCATCACCACAAATATAATGATAACAGAAGAAGAAAAGAGAACATTCAAGAAAATATCAATAATGCTGATTATTGGTTATTATAAACTGGTTGGATTCGAGCTCTGAATGCTGATTGGTTGAAAGCCAAGGTTTATCAGACCGTATACCACACCCCATCGGGCCTTATTGTTTAATTGTCTGTTTCCAGGTGCGAGGGTGATCATGGCGTGCAGGGATGTGGAGAAAGGTGAGGAGGCTGCAGCATCTATACGACGCGTCTACTCCACCGCAAACGTAGAGGTCCGAGAGCTAGACCTGGCTGATACCAGCTCCATACGGGCCTTCGCACAACGCTTCCTCCGAGGTAAGCCTACTAACTCCATTTGTGCATTCCAAATCGCACCCTATTCCGTATATAGTGCACTACTTTAGACCAGAGCCCTATTCCCTATGTAGTGCACTACTTTAGACCAGAGCCCTATTCCCTATGTAGTGCACTACTTTAGACCAGAGCCCTATTCCCTATGTAGTGCACTACTTTAGACCAGAGCCCTATTCCCTATGTAGTGCACTACTTTAGACCAGAGCCCTATTCCCTATGTAGTGCACTACTTTAGACCAGAGCCCTATGAGTATAGGGTGACATTTGGGACGCAGTACTCCCCGTAACCTTTACAAGTTATTACAGTATTTATTCTGGCGTTATTTGTTTATTACAGTGTTTATTCTGGCGTTATTACAGTGTTTATTCTGGCGTTATTACAGTATATTAGTGTTTATTCTGGTGTTATTACAGTATTTATTACGCCGTTATTATAGTATTTATTCTGGCTTTGTTACAGTATATTAGTTTATTCTGATGTTATTACAGTATTTATTCTGGCGTAATTACAGTATTTATTCTGGCGTTATTACAGTATATTAGTGTTTATTCTGGCGTTATTACAGTATTTATTCTGGCGTTATTACAGTATTTATTCTGGCGTTATTACAGTGTTTATTCTGGTGTTATTACAGTATATTAGTGTTTATTCTGGCGTTATTACAGTATTTATTCTGGCGTAATTACAGTATATTACAGTATTTATTCTGGCGTAATTACAGTATATTACAGTATTTATTCTGGCGTTATTACAGTATATTTCAAGGCAAGCACTAATATTACAATGTGTTTACTCTATAAAGCAAAGTATAATATTGACTCTGTATCTGACCCCTACAGAGGTCAACCACCTCCACATCCTGATCAACAATGCTGGGGTCATGATGTGTCCCTACATGAAGACCAAGGACGGTTTCGAGATGCAGCTGGGGGTCAACCATCTGGGTGAGACAGATTTTTTAGCAGACTCACTTCTAGGTTTCTATGTCAATTTGTCTTTCCACAAACACCAGCAATCTAAGGCCTGATCGCGTAACACGACGAAACGGCATGCTTGTTTCTCTCGCGTTCCAGGTGCTCGACATTTTGCCAAGTATAACCTAATTTTAACACCCTAAAAAGCCCACTTCAAGTTTGTAAATTGTATGTTGACACAGTTGGGTAAATGACTGGTACAGGAGTCCAATTGGAGACCTGGCAAGCAGCTAAGAAACTACAGACAGATCGGCCTGCAACCAAACAAATTATGACCGAGGACGAGACGCCGAGCTGAGCACAGCATCTGGCTGAGGAGGTCACCAGCATCAAGAACTCAATCCAGCAGAGGTTTGATCAACTCAACGACTCTATTAAAAAAGAGTAATAGAGTCCAGGCAGAGAAGCAGATTGGGGCACTAGAGCACCAGAGTAACACAGACGAAGAAGATACAAAACACCAAAGATCTGGACTCCCTGAAAACCAAGTTGACCTGGACTACAGACCCCACTGAAGTGTGTGTGTGGACATAACGTGCAGTCTGTAGTACCTCATGAAAGTCATGGGTGTTGCCCAACTGGCAACAGCACAGATAGAGTCCAGGAGGTTCCTCTGAACAGGGTTCATGAAGTGGCCATACCCCTGGTGGATTGTATTACCATGGTGTCTGGAGTTGGTCTACCTACTGCAGCGTAGCCAGTAGAAAGGCAGTCTTGACTAAGAGGTCCCGTAGCTAAAGTCAAGACGGGCTCATAAGTGATCGTAGGACAACGTTGAATTGCCATGAGAGTATGAAGGAGCCACCATTCATGAATTACGATACTGGAGTGTGTGCACCAATCAGGTCATGACCCGTAGAGATGGATGCCATATACACTTTATTATTATTATTTATATTTTTTATTATTGAACAAAATATTAAAAGAAAATAAAAAAATCTATCCAAAATAGACGGACGTTCACAAACCGAAACAATTGATTGATTGAAACTCTGAGACCCCAGACCTGCCAACCGGCCCGAACGTGACACGTGCACAACCAGTCAGCAAGTCGGAAACCACCGCAGCCCACAGCCCCGACCGACACGCTAACGTAGTAGCCGTCACCGCCACTCAACCACCACACTCCCTGAGATGGTCCACATACGGACTCCAAATTCTGTCATAAGTCTGGTTTTTGTTTCTTTATACTATATAGAATCTATGTAGATGGGGACTTCCCTGCAGCCGGCAGCTCCCGGGGGACTTCCCTGCAGCCGGGAGCTCCTGGAGGAGGGTCAAAATGACAGAAATTGGGCAGGAAGATGGCGATTCTGCATGGTCGACACCACTGCCTGAACGCATTCCACTTTTAGGAATACAGGGTTCGCGTAGATGATGCCCTGGCAGCCTGATTTGTCTCAATTACCAAGGAGGACAACCCTGCGGCTACCAGACGGTCACGTTCAGGGGCCTCAAATCACAACTTCAGTATTCTGGGTTTGGGGTGCCAAAGCTTGCCGTTCGTTTGTGACAGGATGTCTGCTTAAAGAGGGAGTTGTCAGCTGTACAAGGTCTAAAAACCAGTGATGCTGTGGCCAATGCGGAGCAATAAGTAGAACTGACTCTCTCTCGATCTTCCTCAAGACCTGAGGGTGCAACGGAATTGGTGGAAACGCCTACAGCAGTCCCCTTGGCCATCTGTGAGAACACATTCTCATTTACAGCAATGACCTGGGGAATAGTTAAAGGGGAAGAGGAGGGGTGACAAATGAGCCAATTGGAAGCTGGGGATGATTAGGTGGCCATGATGGTATTTAGCCAGGACACCAGGACGATAAGTGCCCTGGGACTTTTAGTGACGAATCAGGACACCTTTTTAACATCCCATCTGAAAGACAGCACCCTACACAGGGCAATGTCCCCAATCACTGCCCTGGGGCATTTGGGACTATACTGAATAAAAATATAAATGCAACAATCTCAAAGATGTTACTGAGTTACAGTTCATATAAGGAAATCAGTCAATTTAAATAAATAAATTAGTCCCTAATCTATTGATTTCACATGACTGGGCAGGGGTGCAGCCATAGGTGGGTCTGGGTCAGAAATACTCCTCAGTTTCATCAGCTGTCCCGGTGGCTGGTCACAGACTATCCTGCAGGTGAAGAAGCCGAATGTGGATGTCCTGGGTTGCCGTGGTTACTCGCGGTCTGCGATTGTGAGGCCGGTTGGGCGTACTGCCAAATTCTCTAAAACAATTGTTTTCTCTAAAAACATTAAATTCTCTGGCAACAGTTCTGGTGGACATTCCTTCAGTCAGCATGCTGATTGCACACTCCCTCAACTTGAGACATCTGTGGCATTGTGGCACAAAACTGCACATTTTTAAAGTGGCCTTTTATTGTCCCCACTACAAGCACATGTGTAATGATCATGCTGGTTCTTGATATGCCACACCTGTCAGGTGGATAGATTATATTGGCAAAGGAGAAATGTTGAAGAACAGGGATGTAATCAAATTTGTGCAAAACATTTGAGAGCAATACACTTTTTATGTTTGTCCCTTCTGGGACATAGATTGTGTCTGTTGTAGCATTGCAACATGGACCTCAGCAGCTAGGAGGCCGAGGAGAATCTGACTTTAGCACGGTCACCTGTTTTCTCAGTTTTAAATGTTGAAAGACAATTTGTCAATGATACCACTCTTTCTGGAAAGAGTGTTGCTCGCATGATTTGAGTGTCCAGTGTCAAGCCCAGGAAGTTGCACACACTGAGTTAGGACCAGAATAATATTTTCTAGGTTCATTGTTAGTCTCAACTCGGAGAGGTGACATGAGACCATGGATGTGTGTGCCAAAGCTTGGTGACCCTGCACATATTAGCCTTTCGTCTAAGTAAATTAGGACCCTGAATCCTGCTGGGGAGGGGGGGGGGGCTAGCCCTGCACTTAATACACTTTGTGAAAGTGCGAGGGGTGAGCGAGAAGGCCGAAGGTCAAAAACCGTGAAACTGTGTGCTGGTAGAATGAGGATATGAAAGTATGTGTCTTTCAGGTCCACTGTGGTGAACCAATCACCTGGTTGTACTGACTGAAGGACAGTTTTGATTGGCAGCATTTTGAAGTGCTGGAAGATGACGATTCAGGCACTAGAAAATAGATTGAGTAGAACCTGTAGTTTTGTTGCTCTGGTTATACTTCAATTGCTTTTCCAGGAGTAAGGATATTTCTGAGCAGAGTGTTTTTGCTTTTGAGCAGGGTTGTGTGAGCTGTTGTTTTTAAGACACCCCTGAAGTGTTGGTGTCGCTGACAAAATTGTACTGCGTAGCCTTGTGTTAGAGTGCGTAAGGTCGATGTGTTGGCCTTTGATCTTTTCCAGCTGGAAAAGGGGTACTGTTGTGCTAGACCAGGCATAGTCATTGAACTATCCTCGTGGCATTTTGTTTGTTTGTTTTATATGTATTCCTCCCATTAACAATATTACATGTGTAGCTAGTGTCGTGACGTGACTATCATTAATCTGATGACTGTTATTTATCGAATCAAACTGTTTAATTGATACTCGATTTAAATGAGTCATGTAACAATTAACTCATTAGGAATTTGGGGCACCACGGGAAAAGTTGTTTAATGAGTTACTATCTCCCGACTTAAACTCTAAAGATATACAGATATCTTTTACATCAATAACTGTCAATTATTAATTATTACTTCATCAGTCTCGTTCTGAACGTTGCATAATCCTTGGATCCACGAGAATCTGAGCCCTTCTGAATATTCAGTACTACACAAATTGATTTAATAATTTATTTATTAACTAACTAAATAATAACACAGAATATACATACACACTTATATGAGATAAAAGTCCCTAGTGGACTGACAAGACATGACCGCTTGTTACACATATGGAGGGGTAGGTAAAGAGAGGGAGAGACGGAGAGACAACACTTGGATACATTTGGAAGCTACGCTCATGGAAATATTAATGCATAACACCCTAACCACCGCTCATTCTGTTTAGAAATGCAATATATATTTGCACGTAGCTGTCTTTCTCTGTTGAACTCGATGGGTCCTATTGTGAAGATGTCGAGGGATGTAAGACTGGTTTGTCCACCAGACTTCACAATGTCCTTTGTAGAGCTTCTCTGGTAGTGGAGTGGTTGTTGGAATAGATAGTCTTCCAATACTGCAGGGCAAGGAAGAGAAAGTTCTCGCAAAATTTCTGACCCAGTATTGCGGTGTCAAGACTGGCACAGCCCCCCCTCCCACCTCCCCCACCCCTTCCCCTCTTCTGTGGGAGAGAGGGGGTCTGGCTCTCTTCAAGCATTTGCCTAGCTGATGGGTCCTTTGATCCACTGTCAGGAGTGTCATGCCGCTAGGTTACCCTTTAACAGTATTACATGTGTAGCTAGGTTAAGGTCCATGCTGATCGTATACACATAACTACAAATGGGATCTAATATTATAAAGTGTATATCTTGGAATGTTCATGGCATTTCAAATAAAGTTAAACGGTACAAAATGCTTTCACATTTGAAATCCCTAGCTTGTGATGAGGCCATGTTACAACACAACTTAACAGGGAGGTTGGTCAAGAATTTTTTTTAGATAATAGTCGACTAAGATGGCAGATATATTGTAGTGTAATGTTTTTTACTAAATTAATAATGTACTCTTGATAATATTTATCCTTCTAATTCTGCACAAGCTGTGTTCATATCTCCCTTTAAACTACTGTTATGTAAATTTGCTTGGGACCCCATTCTGATGGGAGTACAATTTAATCTGGTCAATGATTCTACAGTAGATCGCTCTAGTCGTTCCCTTCCAGCAGATAGAGTTCTACCAGCTACTTTCAAAGCACTGCAGAGCTCATTGGCATTGACTGATAAATGGCGCTTAGTCAAGTCCCCTCTGGTGAATATTCATTTCACTCCAATGTCCATAATTCATATTCTTGAATAGACTACCTCTTATCACGATCTGGGATTGACTCTCAGATCCATAGCATTATAATCTCAGACCATGTTTCCCCTAGTCAGCCATCTCCTATCCATCTGACAATATCCACATTTATTAAAACAATAGAGATTCAATCGTTCCATTTTATTAGGGAGAAAATCACCTCTAATTTGAACTTTGTCCCCTCTGTCGAAATAGTGTGGGAAGCTTTTTAAATCGACATGTAGAGGTTGGATCAGAAGTTATTCCACAACCAAAAGGAAAACAATGTTCTTGAAGAAAACCAGTTTAATGGTGGAACTCAAGTCTTTAGATTCACAACATGGATCCAAACAATCCCAGACTTAAAAATGCTTTACTTATTGTAAGATCAGAGATGAGGAGACTACATTTGCTTTGTTCCTATTACGTAGGAGATACTTTGAGTCAGGAGACAAAGCTGGCAATTTGTTTTGCATATAACCTTAAACAGCTGGAAAATAAATAAGCAATTCCTACCATTCAGGATTGCAATAGATCCATATTTGTATTTATTATGGATCTCCATTAGTTCCTGCCAAGGCAGCAGCTACTCTTCCTGGGGTTTATTATGGATCCCCATTAGTTCCTGCCAAGGCAGCAGCTACTCTTCCTGGGGTTTATTATGGATCCCCATTACTTCCTGCCAAGGCAGCAGCTACTCTTCCTGGGGTTTATTAGGGATCCCCATTAGTTCCTGCCAAGGCAGCAGCTACTCTTTCTGGGGTCCAGCAACATGTAAGGCAGTTTATACCATTTTAAAATCATTACAACACATTCACAGATTCCACAACACACTGTGTGCCCTCAGGCCCCTACTCCACCACTACCACATATCTACAGTACAAAATCCATGTGTGCGTGTGTGCATTGTGTGCATGTTATCGTGTGTGTATGCATGGGTCTGTGCCTATGTTTGTGTTGCTTCACAGTCCCCACTGTTCCATCAAGTGTATTTTTTTATTATTTTTAAATCTAATTGTACTGCTTGCATCAGTTACCTGATGTAGAATAAAGTTCTATGTAGTCATGGCTCTATGTAGTACTGTGCGCCTCCCATAGTCTGTTCTGGACTTGGGGACTGTGAAGAGAACTCTTGTGGTCCCAAAGCCACTCCTGCATTGTCTTGGCTGTGTGCTTAGGGTCTTTGTCCTGTTGGAAGGTGAACCGCCCCAGTCTGAGGTCCTGAGCGCTCTGGAGCAAGTCTTCATCAAGGATCTTTCTGTACTTTGCGCCGTTCATCTTTCCCTCAATCCTGACTAGTCTCTCTGCCGCTGGAAACATCTCCAAAGCATGATGCTGCCACCACCATGCTTCACCGTAGGGATGGTATTGGCCAGGTGATGAGCAGTGATTGGTTTCCTCCAGATGTGACGCTTGACATTAAGGACAAAGAGTTCAATCTTGGTTTAATCAGACCAGATAATCTTGTTTTTCTCATGGTTAGAGTCCTTTAGGTGCATTTTGGTCAACTCCAAGCGGGCTGCCGTGCCTTTTACTGAGGAGTGGCTTCCGAATGGACACTCTACCACAAAGGCCTGATTTGGTGGACTGCTGCAGAGATGTTTGTTCTTCTGGAAGGTTCTCCACAGAACGAACTCAGGAGCTCTGTCAGTGTGACCATTGTGTTCTTGGTCACCTCCCTGACCAAGGCCCTTCTCCCCCGATTGCTCAGTTTGACCGGGCGTCCAGCTCTAGGAAGAGTCTTGGTGGTTTCAAACTTCTTCCATTTAAGAATGATGGAGGCCACTGTTCTTGGGGACCTTCAATGCTGCAGACATTTTTTGGTACCCTTCCCCAGATCTGTGCCTCGACACAATCCTGTCTCTGAGCTCTACGGACAATTCCTTCAACCTCATGGCTTGTTTTTTGTTCTGACATGCACTGTCAACTGTGGGACCTTTTTATATAGACAGGTGTGTGCCTTTCCAAATCATGTCCAATCAAATTGAATGTACGACAGGTGGACTCCAGTCAAGTTGTAGAAACATCTCGAGCATGATCAATGGAATCAGGATGCACCTGAGCTCAAATTTCAAGTCTCATAGCAAAGGGTCTGAATACTTATGTAAATAAGGTATTTCTGTGTTTTTTTTTTTTTTTAATAAATTAGCTTTTTTTTTCTGAATAACCTAATTCCGCTTTGTCATTATGGGCTATTGTGATGCCATTATGGGCTATTGTGATGCCATTTTGGGGTATTGTGATGTCATTTTGGGGTATTGTGACGTCATTTTGGGGTATTGTGACGTCATTTTGGGGTATTGTGACGTCATTTTGGGGTATTGTGTTTAGATTTATGGAGGGGGGGGTAACGATTTAATCCATTTTAGAATAAGGCTGTAACGTAACAAAATGTTGTAGCCCTCATCTGTGAAGAGCTGTGGCCCTTACAGTATCTACTGTATGAATTGGGAGATGCTATAAGGCACTCCTGACCTGTAAAACAAGTAACCAACATCTGAAACACCTTGCCTTAACTAATCTCTAACCTATATTTTAACTAGTTCTGAAATGAAATATTCTTTTGAATGTCCGGAGTGTCCCTATAGCCTTTTCCCGTATGAAGAGCATGTGGGCAGCTAGCCTTAACAGTACTAACCGTATACAAGTAGTACTTCAATGACATAACAACAACAGTGTTTCATTCAACATGATCCTAGTATTATTTCCTTTCTGATAAAACAACAGCATCATATTGTTGTTTACTCCTGGTAGGTCACTTCCTGTTGCCCTATGACATAAAAACAGTGTTCTATTCAACAACTCCAATAGTTTATTTTCTGATATTAGGATATTATACTCTGATCCTTTGTTGCAGTACAACACCGATTGCATCATGTGTTGTTGTTTACTGTTTCTTCCTGGTAGGTCACTTCCTGTTGACGTACCTCCTGATTGGCCTGCTAAAGCGGAGTGCTCCAGCCCGCATCGTCGTGGTTTCTTCCCTGGCTCATAACTTTGGCTGGATACGCTTCCATGACCTCCTCAGCCAGGGCAGCTACAACAGCGGCCTCGCATACTGCCAGAGCAAGCTGGCCAATGTCCTGTTTGCTAGGGAGCTGGCCCGCAGACTCAAAGGTAGGGTGGGGGGGAGGGGAAGAGCAGGGGGGGGGGGAGCTGGCCCGCAGACTCAAAGGTAGGCTGGGGGGGAGGGGAAGAGCGGGGGGGAGGGAGGGAGGGAGGGGAAGAGCGGGAGGGAGGGAAGGGGTTAGAGGAGGGAGGGAAGGGGTTAGAGGAGGGAGGGAAGGGGTTAGAGGAGGGAAGGAGGGAGGGAGGGAAGGGGTTAGAGGAGGAAGGGAGGGAAGGGGTTAGAGGAGGAAGGGAGGGAAGGGGTTAGAGGAGGAAGGGAGGGAAGGGGTTAGAGGAGGAAGGGAAGGAAGGGGTTAGAGGAGGAAGGAAGGAAGGAAGGAAGGAAGGAAGGAAGGAAGGAAGGAAGGAAGGAAGGAAGGAAGGAAGGAAGGAAGGAAGGAAGGAAGGAAGGAAGGAAGGAAGGAAGGAAGGAAGGAAGGAAGGAAGGAAGGAATTAGAGAGGGAGGGAAGGGGAGAGAATTGCAACCTGCCACATGGATTTATTAACACACAAAATAAACTGAGGAATAGTGGCCATGCACATAGATTTTCAATGAGAACGCACCCAAAATACATGATCAGAAAGGCAAAACCATATTTATGAAGGTACATGCTACAGTGCATTTAGAAAGTTTTTCCACATTTTGCAACGTTACAGCCTTATTCTAAAATAGATTAAATAAAACAAATTCCTCATCAATCTACACACAATACCCCACAATGACACAATACCCCACAATGACAAAATGAAAACAGGTTTTTATAAAAACAGAAATGCCTTATTTACATAAGTATTCAGACCCTTTGCTATGAGACTTGAAATTTGAGCTCAGGTGCATCCTGTTTCCATTGATCATCCTTGAGATGTTTTCTACAACTTGATTGGAGTCCACCTGTGGTAAATTCAATTGATTGGAAATGATTTGGAAAGGCACACACCTGTCTATATAAGGTCCCACACTTGACAGTGAAGGGTACCAAAACATTTCTGCAGATGGTAGAGTGGCCAGACGGAAGCCAATCCTCAGTTAAAGGCACATGACAGCCTGCTTGGAGTTTGTCAAACGGCACCTAAAACAAGATTGTCTGGTATTGTGGCAAAGAAGGGGGTCGAGTGATAAATGGCAGATATGTGAGGGCAGAACTAATAAACGGGCTCTGCCCGATCACTAAAATGGCCACCCCGATCAGAACTACAGATCACAAAATGGCCGACTGCCAAAACTACAATTCCCAGAAGCAAGGGGAACCCTAAGAAGGTGGAGCCGACCCACAGATAAAAGGTCAAGAAAAACCAGGGAGAGAGAGAGAGAGAGAGAGGGCGGGCGGGAAGTATCTATGAACCATAGAGAAAGAGAATCTACATTGGCTGGATTTACCGTGTACGAGCTGGACTGTTTTGGACTTACCTGTTGGCGTTTAGACCTGGACCTACCGAGAACCAGATTTGTGTACCGAACCCTGCTATCCTTGACCTTACCTGCGGCCTGGGTGGACCAGGACAGCGAAACAAACACACAGGTACTGGCATGTTCGAAAGAACTTTCATTCTGGGCTGACTTTGGTGACAGTTTCCCACTTAATTTGTGACAAACGCTCCTAACTTTGAAGAGGTTTGCCACAGTATGATGAAACAAAGATTGAACTCTCTGGCCAGAATGCCAAGCATCACGTCTGGAGGAAACCTGGCACCATCCCTATGGTGAAGCATGGTGGTGGCAGCATCATACTGTGGGGATGTTTTTCTTCGGCAGGGACTGGTTGACTAGTCAGGATCGAGGGAAAGATGAACAGAGCAAAGTACAGAGAGATCCTTGATGAAAACTTGTATCTGAGCGCTCAAGACTTCACCTTCCAACAGGACAACGACCTTAAGCTCACAGCCAAGACAACGCAGGAGTGGCTTCGGGACAAGTCTCAATGTCCTTGAGTGGCCCAGCCAGAGCCTGGACTTGAACCCGATTTGAACATCTCTGGAGAGATCGGAAAATAGCTGTGCTGCAACGCTCCCCATCCAACTTGACAGAGCTTGAGAGGGTCTGCAGAGAAAAATGGGAGAAACTTCCCAAATACAGGTGTGCCAAGCTTGTAGCATCATACCCAAGAAGACTGCCAAACGTGCTTCAAGAAAGTACTGAGTAAAGGGTCTGAATACTTATGTAAATGTTATATTTCCGTATTTTTTTTTATTTTTAATGCCTTTGCAAAAATGCCTAAACCAGTTTTTTGCTATGTTATTATGGGGTATTGAGAATAACAATTTAATCCATTTTAGAATAAGGCTGTAGCGTAACAAAATGTGGAAAAAGTCAAGGGGTCTGAACCCTTAATAAAAACGGAAATGCAACATGCAACAATCTCCAAGATTTTACTGAGTTCATATAAGAAAATCAGTCAATTAAATTCATTAGGTCCTAATCTATGGATTTCACATGACTAGGCAGGAGTGCAGCCATAGGTGGTCCTGGGTGGACATAGGCCCACCCACTGAGGGAGCCAGGCCTAGCCAATCAGAATGTGTTTTTCCCCACAAAAAGGCTTTATTATAGACAGAAATACTAATCAGTTTTTAATCAGCTGTCCGGGTGTCTGGTCTCAGGACGATCCCACAGGTGAAGAAGCTGGATATGGAAGTCCTGGACTGGCGTGGTTACACATGGTTTGCGATTGTGAGGCCGGTTGGACGTACTGCCAAATTCTCTAAAACAACGTTAATTTGTTGTTTTTTAAAGTGGCCTTTTATTGTCCCCAGCACAAGGTGCACCTGTGTAATGATCATGCTGTTGAGTCATATTCTTTATATGCCACACCTGTCAGGTGGATGGACTTTCTTGGCAAAGGATAAATGCTTACTAACAGGGATGTAAACAAATTTGTGCACAACATTTGAGAGAAATAAGCTTTTTGTGCGTAGGGAACATTTCTGGGATCTTTTATTTCAGCTCATGAAACATGGGACCAACACTTTTACATTTTTATATTTTTGTTCAGTATACTTACGGGGTTGGGGATAAAGGGGTTGGGGATAAAGCAAAAAGCCTGACAATAGCATGGTAACTGAATCCTCTCTTCTTCCCTCCCAGGTTCCAGTGTGACAGTGAACTCTGTCCACCCGGGGTCGGTGCGTTCGGACCTGGTTCGCCACTCCACCATCATGTCTCTGCTGTTCTCTCTGTTTTCCATGTTTCTGAAGAGCCCTCGGGACGGGGCCCAGACATCCATCTACTGCGCTGTGGCAGAGGAGCTACACTCTCTCACTGGGAAACACTTCAGGTGAGATTACAGTATGAAGTTCTGCCCCTGAACCTCGTTTAGATGGAACTGCGATTCCAATGGCTCAGTGGGTTATAGTGCTGAATGATTTTTTTGCGCTTTTTGAGATCGGTACGGTTTCGGTTTGATTTATGAAAAAATAATCACTTTTTTCGCTTTGGATGATTTTTTTAAACAAATGCCTTTTGCATTATTTGGGTTGAATGCTGTTACACAGAATAAAACAATTAATACAAGTCCCATGGTGGTAGTGACTGCCCCATTAATTACTGTTTATCACTTATTAACTATCATTTACTTTCATAATATTATTTTATTTTATTTGATGACTTAATTATTTAGTTCCAAGTGGTCATCATCTCTATAGAGCTGCTGTCTGATAAAAATCACAATTTTGAGTTGTTCTTCAAAGTAAATAAGGTATACTATTATGACTGCTGAATACCAACTATCAATCGCTTAGCTCATGTATTTTCAGGTAAAGATACTTCTCGAAGCAACTGTCTCTCTTATCTCTCTCAATTGCGAGTTTTTCTGTCTCTCTCCGTTTCTGTGCTCCCCGCATAGACCAGACAAGTAGCCGAGCAATGGGTTATGGTCATTGTAGTTAACTACCACGTTTTCTGCGCGTTAACTATGTCGAATATTGACCTGTTGGAAACTACATCGCGCATTTCAGGCGAGATCTGATTCATCTCTAGAGAAACTGCATTGAGCTCACAGGAAGAAAAAAAAACTAACGAAATGGAATCCAAATACTTGAATCGATGGCGTTGGTCAAATAACAGATTTCGTGTAATCGCTCAGCACTAGGTGCTGCAGGTTGTGGGTTACAACAAGGTGCTGCGGGTTAGAACAAGGTGCTGCGGGTTAGAACAAGGTGCTGCGGGTTAGAACAAGGTGCTGCGGGTTACAACAAGGTGCTGTAGGTTAGAACAAGGTGCTGCGGGTTAGAACAAGGTGCTGTAGGTTAGAACAAGGTGCTGCGGGTTAGAACAAGGTGCTGTAGGTTAGAACAAGGTGCGCTGGGTTGTAGGTTACAACAAGGTGCGCTGGGTTGTAGGTTAGAACAAGGTGCTGTGGGTTAGAACAAGGTGCTGTGGGTTAGAACAAGGTGCTGCGGGTTAGAACAAGGTGCTGTGGGTTAGAACAAGGTGCTGCGGGTTAGAACAAGGTGCTGTAGGTTAGAACAAGGTGCGCTGGGTTGTAGGTTAGAACAAGGTGCTGCGGGTTGTGGGTTAGAACAAGGTGCTGCGGGTTGTAGGTTAGAACAAGGTGCTGTGGGTTAGAACAAGGTGATGCGGGTTGTGGGTTAGAACAAGGTGCTGCGGGTTGTAGGTTAGAACAAGGTGCTGTGGGTTGTGGGTTAGAACAAGGTGCTGCGGGTTGTAGGTTAGAACAAGGTGCTGCGGGTTAGAACAAGGTGCTGCGGGTTGTGGGTTAGAACAAGGTGCTGTGGGTTGTGGGTTAGAACAAGGTGCTGCGGGTTAGAACAAGGTGCTGCGGGTTGTGGGTTAGAACAAGGTGCTGCGGGTTACAACAAGGTGCTGAGGGTTGTAGGTTAGAACAAGGTGCTGCGGGTTACAACAAGGTGCTGCGGGTTGTGGGTTAGAACAAGGTCTCACATCGGCCACTTAATACATGCGTCTCTGTCAATTTCGACAGTTGTGTGAGTCACTATGGCGTAAACAACTGTTAGGTGACCAAATTATTTATTAGAAACGTTCTACTTTGATGACAGAATAAAGGGAAGCTGTGATCATGCGGATAACGAAAGTCCTCTTCCCTCCCGCTCACTCTCTCTCTCTCTCAGTGACTGCGCCCCGGCCTTCGTGGCGCCCCAGGGGAGGAAGGAGGAGACAGCCAGGAAGCTGTGGGACGCCAGCAGTGAGCTCCTGGGCATTGTCTGGGACGACTGATCTGAACCACCCTGTTATTACTATCCACTGCTTGCATCCCCAAGTGCACCCTATTCCCTTTTATAGTGCACTACTTTTGACCAGGACCCACAACCTTGTTCCCTGTCTCAATTGCTTCCGCATAGGAAAGAGCCAGCTAGTAGATGAAATTAGGGGCCACAGGGCTCTGGTCAAAAGTAGTGAACTATAGATTAGGGCTCATACTATATATAAGGTGCCATTGGTGACGCAACTATGCTCTCTGTTCTCAAATCATTATCATTTCATGACATTTAATTAACCTCAAACTACAGTTATCCCAACGGAACTTGAGGAATTGGGTAGGAACCATAAAGGAATGAAAGATGACATAATGGCACGGAGATGAGTCCTCTATCTATCTCTATGGTAGTAACTGTAAAATTATCATTTCATGACATTTAATTAACCTCAAACTACAGTTATCCCAACGGAACTTGAGGAATTGGGTAGGAACCATAAAGGTATGAAAGATGACATAATGGCACAGAGATGAGTCCTCTATCTATCTCTATGGTAGTAACTGTAAAATGAGTCCTCTATCTATCTCTATGGTATTAACTGTAATATCAAATGCATTACTGTACTGTGAAGGGTCTAGCCAGGGCATAACCAGGTCTAGCCAGGGCATAACCAGGTCTAGCCAGGGCATAACCAGGTCTAGCCAGGGCATAACAAGGTCTAGTCAGGGTATATTACAAACCATTTGTTTTAGTTTGTTTTGTATCTTATTATATTCTAAACCTCCATGTAGATTCAGCTTTATGTTTGGTTGCTTTTAACTTGCCTTTTCTAAACCATTGCAAGCTGTTATTTTCCCTCCTGTTTCTTTCATCTTTTCCTCCATTTCTTTCCCCCTCAGCATTCACCACATGTGAAACTGCCAAGATTGTCTTTTATACAAATGTGAAACATGCCTTTTTCTACATTTAGGGTTGGAAGATTCCAGAAATTATGAAGGAACAGAATAGGAAATCTGGGAATCCTCCAACCAGGAATTCTGGAATTTGGGGAAATTTTCCAGAAATGTGCAACCCAACTACATAGTAGTCATGTCAGGAGTTGAATGTTTACATCTACTGTAAATAAAGATCAAATGTTACTAGCTACTATTCCTAATATCGGTTTGTTTAGTAACACAAACACACACACACACGTAATAAGAAACGAGTCAAATACCTCACACTCTTTATTACCCCTCTGGCTTTCAACATGGTCGCTATAAGACAAGAGTCCATGTGTAACAGTGTAGGTTCCGTCCCTCTCTTCGTCCCAACCTGGGACCCTTGCACACATCAACAACTGACACCCCACAAAGCATCGTTACCCATCGCGCCACAAAAGCCGCGGCCCTTGCAGAGCAAGGGGAACAACTACTTCAAGGTCTCAGAGCGAGTGACGTCACCGATTTGAAACGCTATTAGCGCGCACCACCGCTAACTAGCTAGCCATTTCACATCGGTTACACATGTCTAGACTTGACAGTTCATGCAGCTTTTGTATTTTGATAATGGAGTTAAGAACCCATCATGCATCTACACCTACATTTAAACGTGCCCATTCCCACATGCAACAAACGGTGGAATAGGCAAAACATGACATCAAAATTGATGGCCGTAGCTGACTACTCTAGCTAGCTAGCAAGCGACACTAAAAGGCATTGCAAACGAGTTAGCATAATTCTAGCCAAATAACAAGTCCAGCAAACACGTTCCTCACACGCTAGAAACTTATTTCCTCCGACGTTATAATGAAAAGGAAAACCTCTCGTTCCCAAAACACGTTTTCTGGAGACTTGTGGGAGGAGTGCTGATGACATCAACCACTGTATGCGTTTCTGTTAACGTCCAGACTGAGGAGAAATCCGAACACAATACCGAAGTAGTCAACCAGATCTGAACACAATCCTGAAGTAGTCAACCAGATCTGAACACAATCCTGAAGTAGTCAACCAGATCTGAACACAATCCTGAAGTAGTCAACCAGATCCGAACACAATCCTGAAGTAGTCAACCAGATCTGAACACAATCCTGAAGTAGTCAACCAGATCTGAACACAATCCTGAAGTGGTCAACCAGATCTGAACACAATCCTGAAGTAGTCAACCAGATCTGAACACAATCCTGAAGTAGTCAACCAGATCTGAACACAATCAGGCCACAAAGCGACTTTGGTGCGTCTAGACCCGTCTTTTCAATGAGAGCTTCGTATTCTGATAGCAGAAGTCGCATGTAAGTATCAAGTGTAGACACGACCCGGGCTACCTCCGGAGAAGATCTAATCACAATAACAATGGGCTTTTAACACGACCAGACAGTAGCTCTCTGGGCTTCCAACATGGCCACTATAGGACAGACAGCCCTCTGGGCTTCCAACATGGCCACTATAGGACAGACAGCCCTCTGGGCTTCCAACATGGCCACTATAGGACAGACAGCCCTCTGGGCTTCCTACATGGCCACTATAGGACAGACAGTAGCTCTCTGGGCTTTCAACATGGCCACTGTTAGACAGACAGTATCCCGCTGGGCTTCCAACATGGCCACTATAGGACAGACAGTATCCCTCTGGGCTTCCAACATGGCCACTGTTAGACAGACAGTATCCCTCTGGGCTTCCAACATGGCCACTGTTAGACAGACAGTACCCCTCTGGGCTTCCAACATGGCCACTGTTAGACAGACAGTACCCCTCTGGGCTTCCAACATGGCCACTGTTAGACAGACAGTATCCCTCTGGGCTTCCAACATGGCCACTATAGGACAGACAGTATCCCTCTGGGCTTCCAACATGGCCACTATAGGACAGACAGTATCCCTCTGGGCTTCCAACATGGCCACTATAGGACAGACATTATCCCTCTGGGCTTCCATCATGGCCACTATAGGACAGACATTATCCCTCTGGGCCTCCAACATGGCCACTATAGGACAGACAGTACCCCTCTGGGCTTCCAACATGGCCACTGTTAGACAGACAGTACTCCTCTGGGCTTCCAACATGGCCACTATAGGACAGACAGTAGCCCTCTGGGCTTCCAACATGGCCACTATAGGACAGACATTATCCCTCTGGGCCTCCATCATGGCCACTATAGGACAGACAGTACCCCTCTGGGCTTCCAACATGGCCACTGTTAGACAGACAGTACTCCTCTGGGCTTCCAACATGGCCACTATAGGACAGACAGTACCCCTCTGGGCTTCCAACATGGCCACTATAGGACAGACATTATCCCTCTGGGCTTCCATCATGGCCACTATAGGACAGACATTATCCCTCTGGGCCTCCAACATGGCCACTATAGGACAGACAGTACCCCTCTGGGCTTCCAACATGGCCACTGTTAGACAGACAGTACTCCTCTGGGCTTCCAACATGGCCACTATAGGACAGACAGTATCCCTCTGGGCTTCCAACATGGCCACTATAGGACAGACAGTATCCCTCTGGGCTTCCAACATGGCCACTATAGGACAGACAGTATCCCTCTGGGCTTCCAACATGGCCACTATAGGACAGACAGTATCCCTCTGGGCTTCCAACATGCCCACTGTTAGACAGACATTATCCCTCTGGGCTTCCAACATGGCCACTGTTAGACAGACAGTACCCCTCTGGGCTTCCAACATGGCCACTGTTAGACAGTAATTAATTATCACATCCTCACATTTCCTCATCATAACTGCATTATTAAAATAACAAATTGATGACATCATTAAGTTTCTTTTTCCAAGTTAGAGTCATTGGCTTGTGTTTCGTAGCGCCCGGACGTCTTGATAAGGTAGGAGGGTAAAGTGCATCAGTTAAAGGAACAACAACAGTCCGAGGAAGGGAAGATGGATGCCTAAGGTAGGGTTCCCCAACTGGCTGCCTGAATTTGGCCCGTGCGTGGGTGGTTTTATTTGGTCCCCCCCCCCCCCCCCCCAAGTTTTTTTTGTGCATTTTCTTTGTTGGACATAAAAGACTGTAAAAACACCAAGAAATCAGCTTCAAGTCATTTTCATTTAAAAAAAAATCCGTTCCCATGTATTCCCATGCATAATAGACATAATGGTATACAAGGTTGGAAATGCATTCAGTTTGTAGTCTACCTTGCGGTCAGTTTGTAGTCTATTTTGCAGTCAGTTTGTAGTCTACTTTGCAGTCAGTTTGTAGTCTACCTTGCAGTCAGTTTGTAGTCTACCTTGAGGTCAATTTTCGATCTACAAATGATTTGTCATTATGTTCTGTAAGATCAAATGCATTACCACGGACCATCCACTCAAGAGAAAAATCGGGCCCGCGGCTGAATCTTGTTGATGATCCCTGGTTTAGGGAAGAACTTCATCAAAAGTCAATGAAATCTACTGTTGATTCTGACAGATAGCGAAGTTCCAGTAACATAGATATATTGTTAATATTATAATTAAAATATTAGAAACATGATTGTAATGTATTGTAACTAAAATATTGCCAAGGTTATTACGTTGTTATCCGAGGGATTAATTAACGTGAGAAATAAAAACGGGTAGTTAATGTCAACGAAAGATAATTAGACAACATGTTAAATTGACCATGATTATATCAAACATGACACACACTATTTTTTTGAATCCCTTTTATAATATGACTGACATCTCTTAATTGTTTAAAGTATGTGTTTTTTATACTTACAAACTTCCTTCACACTGACAGATAGGGGCCCATAACCCATCTGACCCTCACATAGAACCCATACACAGGTCAGAGATCAAAGGTCGTAGGCTGTGTGTGTCTCAAAATGGCACCCTATTCTCTATATAGTGAACTACTTTTGACCAGGACCCATAGGGTGCCATTTTGGAACGTAGACAGAGGTCACACAGAGGTCACATACATGAAACAACAGGAATAAATAAATACAGCTGTACAAAACATGGTCAGAGCATGTGGTTCTTGCCTGGTCAGACACAAGTTAGGCTTTTAGGAGGAAATAGTACTAACCAGTAAAGGTTAAAGTGGAGCTTCTTTATAACGATTTAGAATTTATTTTAGTCTGAAAAAACATTGTGTTTTATCCCTGTGGCTCAGTTGGTAGAGCATGGTGTTTGCAACGCCAGGGTTGTGGGTTCGATTCCCAAGGGGGGGCCAGTACAAAAGAAAAAGAAATGAAATGTATGCATTCACTACTGTAAGTCGCTCTGGATAAGAGCGTCTGCTAAATGACTAAAATGTCAAATGTAAGTCCTAAAACATAACCTTACTAAATCCAACTCAAAATGTTGTTTTTCTTCTAAGGAATGCGAGTTATCTTTTTTATTGTTTTATTTATCTGTTATTTTACCAGGTAAGTTGACTGAGAACACATTCTCGTTTACAGCAACAACCTGGGGAATAGTTACAGGGGAGAGGAGGGGGGATGAATGAGCCAATTGGAAACTGGGGATTATTAGGTGACCATGATGCTTTGAGGGTCAGATTGGGAATTTAGTCAGGACACCAGGGTTAACACCCCTACTCTTCCGATAAATGCCCTTTAAGTATCCCAAGTGCCCCTTGGTGTCCTGTAGTTTCCCTTTGAGGGTGAAAGTAAGAGAGATTCTGGAAATAGCTAGCTCGGGTACCAGTCTATTTAACGTGTCACACACCCAACTGTTGCTTAGGTGCAGGAGATAAAGAGTAACACTGAAATGAAAAGTAATCTCTGCACACTGAGGATCAATGCACCGTTTTGTATGTACTTAATCTGAGCTTTTGGTCGTCAGCCTAAATAAATTGAAAATGGAGCATTTATCCTCAGTGTGCGGAGATTACTTTTCATTTAAACATTTCACTCCTTGTAATGCCAAACAAATGACACGAAGTACAAGGAGTGAAATGTTAGCCCAAAATAGGTCTGGATTTCAGGCTAGGAAATAGCTCCTTGGGGATAACTAGTGGCAGGTCAAGCTGATAATCAGTCAACTGTAAGGCGTCAAAGACAGGCAGACATCTGAAATCCACTCTTGTGACCTTCAAAACCCAGAAACGTATAGGATTTGATACATCCTCCCTCATCTACTTTAAGCACTATAGGACAACTACTGTCCCTAAACCGGGACAGTTGTTGCTCAATATGCGATAATGTGACTAGAATGACATTGTAAACAACAGCCAATTCCGGGACATAGACATGTCTTATTCGGCAGAAAGCTTAAATTATTGTTAATCTAACTGCGGTGTCCAGTTTACAGTAGCTATTGCAACATAGTGCACGACAACAAAATACTTTTATCACGGCAACTGGTTTGATACATTCACCTCTGAAGGTAAATAATGTACTTAAATTCAGTAATCTGGCTCTGATCTGTCATCCTGAGGGTCCCAGAGAGAAAAATGTAGTGTAGTTTTGTTTGAAAAAAATCTATTTTTATATTCAAATGTAGGAACTGAGTTCTACAGTTTGACCCCACTGCTGTCTCTTGCTCCCGAGTGTCTTTTCTGTAGGGAAGCTAATGATCCATCGTGTATGACATTCCTGGGAGTGTGTAAACTATATATTTTTTTTTACTTTAAACTTTAATTACCATAGCATTTTTGTATGTTCTCTATAGTTATGTACTTGAAAATGTATAAATTGACCAATTCTGCAAACTCCTGGCAGACTTTAACAAGGCAAGTCAGTTAAGAACAAATTCTTATTTACAATGACGGCCTACCAAAAGGCAAAAGGCCTCCTGCAGGGACGGGGGCTGGGATTAAAAATAAGAGAGACCTAAGACAACAATATAGCAAGGCAGCAACATATGTCAACACAGCATGGTAGTAACACAACATGACAACAACATGGTAGCAACACAACATGGTACCAGCACAAAACATGGTACAAACATTTATTGGGCACAGACAACAGTACAAAGGGCAAGAAGGTAGAGACAACAATACATCACGCAAAACAGCCACAACTGTCAGTAAGAGTCCATGATGGAGTCTTTGAATGAAGAGATTGAGATAGATGTTGAAGCACTTTGTTCTCTTCTCTTCTTCTTCTCTTCTCTGGTAGCTCTCCTTCTGTTTCTCCTGCGCCTTGTCCATGTTCAGTCTCACCTTGATTGAGGAATAAATGACAAGAGTGTGCAAAGCTCTCATCAAGACAAAAGGGTGGCTACTTTGAAGAATCTAAAATCTATTTTGATTTGATTAACACTTTTTTGGTTACTACATGATTCCATGTGTGTTATTTCACAATTTTGATGTCTTCACTATTATTCTACAATGTAGAAAATAGTAAAAAAAATAAAGAAAAACCCTTGAATGAGTAGGTGTGTCCAAACTTTTGACTGGTACTGTATATTCACATAACCAAATAATTGACTAAAACACACTGTTTTGCAATAAAGGTCGAGAGTAGCCTCAACAGCACTCTCTGGGTTAGTGCCATGGTGTAGCCGGAGGACAGTTGGTTTCAGTCCTCCCGTGGGTACATTGACTTCAATAGAAAACTCTGGAGGCTCATGGTTCACACCCACTTCCATAGACTTACACAGTAATTATGACAACTTCTGGAGGACGTCCTCCAACCTATCAGAGCTCTTGCAGCATGAACTGTTGGTCACCCAATCAAAGGGTCAGAGACAGAATCTAGTACTGAAAGCATAAGCTACAGCTAGCTAGCACTGCAGTGCATAAAATGTGGTGAGTAGTTGACTCAGAGAGAGTAGGACAATAGTTTTGAACAAATTAATTTATTCAAAAATTAAGGAGAAGCAGCAGAAAGAGAGATTTTTGTTGCATGTTTTATCACTCTCATTTACTTAGCTAGCATAATGCAGCTAGCTAATTTAGCCTACTTTAACACCGGCTCAAACTTAGAGGAATGCTATTTATGTTAGCTAGCTGGCTAAGGTTATCCAACACTGGAACTTTTCCAAGTCAAGGTAAGATTTCGGTTGTATTCATTTATTGCCTCCGTGGCCCACTAGTGTAACTGCTAAACTTCTTGCTGTACACTGTACTGAGTGATTGTAGCGGGTTTACTAACGCGGTAGTTCTAATAGCTATGTTGACTATGACGTTAGCTTATATGGTGACAATGATGTAGGCTGTGTGTAGCGGTCATGGTATGAAGGTTTGGCTTTGAAAGGTTTTTTTCTGTCCACAAGCCAAGGGAAAAGGTGAGAGGAGTAAACTGTGTGTGCGGATGATTAGGGATGTATTCATTCCGACAATTCTGTTAAAAAACGTTTCATAAACGGAAGGAAGCAGAACGAAATGGGGATAAACGTACCTGCATTTGTCCAATAGAAACTCTTGTTTGCAACTGTTTGGAGTATTGATTACACCCTAGATGAGCTAGATGCAGGGAATAGTGTGAAAGGCGCTATTGAATGCGTCACTATCTGTCATCTTGATGATGCCAATTTGTCTCTCGACATTATAAACTTCCATTCGCAGGCTAGGTTGTAGCAACCTCATGATGGGTATAGTGAAAGTTTTATGTAGTAGCCAATAACCTATCGATGTTACATTGAGCCGGGTGAATGGAATATGAACGACAGCCATCCGATATGCTGCTATAGAGATAAACCCATGATTAATAGGTCATAATATAATCGTCCTCCCTAATCTTAAACGGCACCAACCGCCACTGGTGTACGGTGACGTTTTAGGCTCCTTTAGTCCAATATTGGGCTAGGCCGTCACTAGTTAACACAGCCACAAAGTCATAAACCCCACCTATTTCTAAAATGTGATATTAAATAAGCCTTTATTCACACTGCTAACCTTATGCCTTACCCTAACCTTAAATTAAAACCAAAAAGCATTTTTTTTGTTTTAAAAAAAAATACATTTTGTACGATATAGCCAATTTTGACATTGTGGCTGTGGTAAATAGTGGGAACCTACGTGCCTTTTGTTTACACGCTTATCTGCCCTCTCATTGGCTAGAATGGTCCCACCTGATCCCCCTTCTGCCTGCCTTCCATCATTGTTCGAGCCGCCGCTAGACTATCTGGTTTTTATAATGGATTATCTGGGGTGTCGCCTTTCTAACAAAGACAGTACATTCACAGAGTTTCGTATTTGGTTTCAGGTTTAGAGTAGGGACTGTACGCTTGCAGGATAGTCCATATCTCCAATCATCTTTGTTGATAGTGATGTTGTGTAACCATAAGTGGGTGAATTGGTCTAATTTAACATCTACGATAAAGCCTCATCCCTTAGCTACATTGTTGTACAATTCAAATAAGCGTTTTTGTTTTGGGTGACTACAGCGCCAGCGATAAAACGCTAAAATAGAGACGTTCTAATTGAGCGTTGCGTCAAAGCGTTTAACCTGCTCAGTCGCCTTCGGTAATGTCATTATATTTCAAAACAGTGTATTATTGTGAAACAAATTACACACAAGCTCACCTTTCTGGGGTTTAGGCCATCATTATATTCACATCGCATCATTGTGGCTATATCGTAAAAAAATAAAAATTGAAAACAAAAACGACATAGCTTTATAGTCTTAATTTAAGGTTAGGCATAAGGTTAGCAGTGTGGTTAGGTTTAACATCAGATGTTAAGAAAATAATTGTAGAAATATACATTGTTTAGCCATAATTCTGACTTTGTAGCTGTGGTAATTAGTGACGACCAAGCGCCATGAAGGACATCTTCTACTACTATTTACACTGAGCGTACAAAACATTAAGAACACCTGCTCTTTCCATAACAGACTGACCAGGTGAAAACTATGATCCCTTATTGATGTCACTTGTTAAATCTACTTCAATCAGCGTAGATGAACGGGAGGAGACAGGTTAAATAATATTTTTTAAGCCTTGAGAGAATTGAGACATGGATTGTGTATGTGTGTCATTCAGAGGGTGAATGGGCGAGACAAAGATTGAAGTGCCTTTAACGGGGTATGGTAGTAGGTACCAGGCATCAGGCGCACCGGTTTGTGTTAAGAACTGCAACGCTGCTGGCTGTTTTAGCATGGGCAATGCAATTGAGAGTTTCCGCCATTTTTCCACCATTTTAAAGTAGTCAAAATAGTCAACTGGGTGGGGATTCCCGTGGACTGTAGCCTCAATGGAGCTGCCCATGCTGTCACAGACGTTATAATGGCACAGATATAAAGATGGGTCCTCTACCTATCTCTAGTGTCCCACCCAGTTGACTACTTCAAAATGGTGAAAGTCCTCAGTGGCTCTGCCCATGCAAAAACTGGCTTTTGAGCACTAGAGTCCTCTATCTATCTCTATGGCCCGAGTGGCCATACAAATTAGTTATATATTGTCCAATTTCGGCTAGTAGTAGGCTAGGCCTTTTCTTAAACTTAAAGAATTCGGTATGGGAAGGTTGAGTTTTCTTTAAACCAAACTGGCAACCATTAGAAAGCTCTTCATCAGACGTTAGTTTCTTTATCATATTATAGGCTATTAATGTTGTGCAATGTATATATTCACCGTAAACCTAAGCCTACTCAAATCTGAGAAACACATTTTATTAAAAAAAAAAAAAAAATTATAATGGTTGCCAGGTTTGACAAAATCTCCTATTTGGGAGTTATTTTATGTTATGAGTGAACTGCATTATTATTGCATTTGTTTTAAATACCCTATTGGAATGAAAGGGTCTCACATTTGATAAGTGGGATCACACACCCTCATCATATTAATATTTGATAAACATCATTCAGTGCCACTTATTTTAATCAGGAGCCTGTCGCTATGACAACGAGCAGGAAGGCGGGGGTTCGCCTGCTCTACTAGAGTATCTCCAGCACCTCTTGGCGTCACGCTCACCAACATCACCCGGTACAGATATCTCACATTGAAAGAAAGGAGAGGGGGAATGGCAGAAAAGGACAACAAGAAAGACAATGTAAGTAACCTAGTCTTGTTTTTCCCTATTTGCTTTGGTTGGATTACACTTTTATTTTCGATTGATTTATATTGTCATTTCGTGATTTTTTTTTTTCTTCTTCAAATGAGATTATTAGGTTATCACAAAACAACTGCATTCAACTGTTTTTTTATTTATTTATTTTATATAATTACATTATATTGAAGAAGAATGAAATCCATCTACCCGAATGGAATAATTGGTAGCAGTAATAGTGCATATTGAATTGTAGCCTGTTGTTTTAGTGCTAAAGTTCGCCTGGAGCTTTACTAGAATTCTGAAAATGGATAATCAATTAAGACTGATCAGCTATTTCACTTATTTCAAAGAAAAACCCCTTCTAATGGACAAAGAAACAATGTATTGTCAACGGCGGCTGTCATTCAGCTAACCAATGTGGTGATATCTAAGAATAATATAATGTATATGTTGCATGTAGCCTTATTCCCAGCAACTATGTTTCAGGAGGAATATGTCGGGGCAATAAAAGGTGGGCTGCGGCCCACCATGAGACTGATCGTCATGGGTATTGTTAACAAGAAACCTCAAAGGTTGGTAAACAGAAACTTGCTTTCAATGTCTCTTTTGTAACCTAAGGAAATGAATTGTTTAATTTACCGTTTTAAATCTGAGTGTGACAATGACTGAATGAATGGACCGTTTGCGTCTTGACATTTTGCAAGTCCACCGCCAAGGCAGGCACAGAGACAATGGGAGTATTGTGCAGCCCATCACACCGTGTAGTTGAGTTGAGATCAGGAGGGATTGAAGACACTGCTATATCGAGATCTTATAGCTCTGGGCAGTTTCAGAATACTGCAAGAGAAAATAAATATCTAAGAGTGTAAATTGTAGAATATAATTCCATATAAGCGTTTTCAGCTTTCTGATTTAGCAACCATGCAACAGCATTATCACTCTCTTTCTTCGCATCTTTCATCACTCTCTTTGTAGTCTGAAATATTTGTCTAATTGACTAATGTATTGTTTTAATTCAATACGTGGGGGAAAATGTCAGAACCCATGAAGTGTTTGGTGAGCTGACCTCTCCGCTAGGAGCTCTGTGCGGAGATAAGATCAATATCTCCTTATTAGGGGCTTGATCATTTATCCCCTATTTATCTATGGATGGAGTGAATGACGAAGAATATAAAACAATCTCAGTTCGGATGTTTTTATTTTAAAGTCACTATAGTGTTTTGATCCTTTGTACAAGCCCTGAAATACTTTACACTGTAAGTGATTCAGCCCTATCTGATTACGGTAGCCTGGTACTGTACTCACAGCTTGTGGTAATGTCAAATAGACAGACGATGTCACTATTGTATCTCTCTGTAGCTGTATTTATTTATTTATTTATTTATTTTTTGCTGTTTTTTTTTATTGTCAAATCATTTCTGGTTAACAATTAAGTACCTTACTGTGATTGTTTTCTTTGCAAATAGCTATTCCTCAAGCAATAATTTAGCTAGGACTGTCTGGGAGTGGCCTGAGTGGGGATGGGGGAAAAACTGAAAACTAGCTGTTATTGGCAGAGAGGTTTGGAACTCTCTTTCTTATTGGTCTATTAACTAATTTACTGTGGTGATGTCACCAGGCAGACCAAATCTCCATCCCACCAAAACAGGCTGAAACTTCCTGCAGTCTTTACAAACAGCTCTTACACTTAAACAGCATTGTTTTTATATATAATTTTCACAATTTCACTGTGTTATTCCAACCTCATAGTGTGGGAAATAAATATATATAACACAGGAAAATCACATTTTTTTGACTGAATGGTTTTTGACTGGGCGTTTAAATTAACAATGTTTAGATTGTTTGCTTGAATTTTGCATCTGCACCACTGTTTATTCTGCCCAGCATTGTGGTGTCCTTGTCCAGTGATCCAGTGGAAGAGCACTTTGAGGGCGACGTGGGTTTGCAGGTAAACGTCAACTTCCTGGCTAAGGCTGTGCAGAGGAACGCCCGTCTAGCTGGGAACTGGGGGACATCAGAGAACACCCTGTCATACTTCCCCTTTGCTGCTGGGGAGCCCTTCAAGGTATAGAGCCTACTACACTCATAGGGACAGTACATTTATAAATATAGTTCTACAGTCATACATACGTTAATACACAGACCTAGATATGTCTGGGAGCTGTTTAATACACAGGCCTAGATATGTCTGGGAGCTGTTTAATACACAGGCCTAGATATGTCTGGGAGCTGTTTAATACACAGGCCTAGATATGTCTGGGAGCTGTTTAATACACAGGCCTAGATATGTCTGGGAGCTGTTTAATACACAGGCCTAGATATGTCTGGGAGCTGTTTAATACACAGGCCTAGATATGTCTGGGAGCTGTTTAATACACAGGCCTAGATATGTCTGGGAGCTGTTTAATACACAGGCCTAGATATGTCTGGGAGCTGTTTAATACACAGGCCTAGATATGTCTGGGAGCTGTTTAATACACAGGCCTAGATATGTCTGGGAGCTGTTTAATACACAGGCCTAGATATGTCTGGGAGCTGTTTAATACACAGGCCTAGATATGTCTGGGAGCTGTTTAATACACAGGCCTAGATATGTCTGGGAGCTGTTTAATACACAGGCCTAGATATGTCTGGGAGCTGTTTAATACACAGGCCTAGATATGTCTGGGAGCTGTTTAATACACAGGCCTAGATATGTCTGGGAGCTGTTTAATACACAGGCCTAGATATGTCTGGGAGCTGTTTAATACACAGGCCTAGATATGTCTGGGAGCTGTTTAATACACAGGCCTAGATATGTCTGGGAGCTGTTTAATACACAGGCCTAGATATGTCTGGGAGCTGTTTAATACACAGGCCTAGATATGTCTGGGAGCTGTTTAATACACAGGCCTAGATATGTCTGGGAGCTGTTTAATACACAGGCCTAGATATGTCTGGGAGCTGTTTAATACACAGGCCTAGATATGTCTGGGAGCTGTTTAATACACAGGCCTAGATATGTCTGGGAGCTGTTTAATACACAGGCCTAGATATGTCTGGGAGCTGTTTAATACACAGGCCTAGATATGTCTGGGAGCTGTTAAATACACAGGCCTAGATATGTCTGTGTATTAAACAGCTCCCAGCCAGAGAATGCCAAGAGTGTGCAAAGCTCTCATCAAGGCAAAGGGTGGCTACTTTGAAGAATCTTGAATGAGCAGGTATTCTAAAACTTTTGACCGGTAGTGTAGATCTACACTAATACACATATCTACACTAATACACAGATCTACACTAATACACAGATCTACACTAATACATAGATCTACACTAATACACAGATCTACACTAATACACAGATCTACACTAATACACAGATCTACACTAATACATAGATCTACACTAATGCACATATCTACACTAATACACAGATCTACACTAATACATAGATCTACACTAATACACAGATCTACACTAATACACAGATCTACACTAATACATAGATCTATACTAATACACAGATCTACACTAATACATAGATCTACACTAATATACAGATCTACACTAATACACATATCTACACTAATACACAGATCTACACTAATACACAGATCTACACTAATACATAGATCTACACTAATATACAGATCTACACTAATACACAGATCTACACTAATACATAGATCTACACTAATACACAGATCTACACTAATACACAGATCTACACTAATACACATATCTACACTAATACACATATCTACACTAATACACAGATCTACACTAATACACAGATATACACTAATACATAGATATACACTAATACATAGATCTACACTAATGCACATATCTACACTAATACACAGATCTACACTAATACATAGATCTACACTAATACACAGATCTACACTAATACACAGATCTACACTAATACATAGATCTATACTAATACACAGATCTACACTAATACATAGATCTACACTAATACATAGATCTACACTAATACACAGATCTACACTAATACACAGATCTACACTAATACACAGATCTACACTAATACATAGATCTACACTAATATACAGATCTACACTAATACATAGATCTACACTAATACACAGATCTACACTAATACACAGATCTACACTAATACACAGATCTACACTAATACACAGATCTACACTAATACATAGATCTACACTAATACATAGATCTACACTAATACACAGATCTACACTAATACACAGATCTACACTAATACATAGATCTGCACTAATACACAGATCTACACTAATACATAGATCTACACTAATGCACATATCTACACTAATACACAGATCTACACTAATACATACAGGTGACTGCCAAAATGAGCGATACAAAGTATATTGAAAGCATGTGCTTCCACACAGGTGTGGTTCCTGAGTTAATTAAGCAATTAACATCCCATCATGCTTAGGGTCATGTATAAAAATGCTAGGAAGGCCATTATTTTAGCTACCATGGCTATGCCCCCATAGGATGACAATGCCCCCTATCCACAAGCCACGAGTGGTCACTGAATGGTTTGATGAGCATGAAAAGGATATAAACCATATGCTGTTCCTGTCTCAGTCACCAGATCTCAACCAAATGTAACACTTATGGGGCTTAATCATACATACATGTCGGCCTACTTTAATACACAGACCAGCAGTCATACACAGGCCAGCAGTCACACACAGACCAGCAGTCACACACAGACCAGCAGTCATACACAGACCAGCAGTCACACACAGACCTACAGTCATAGTCAAACCTACAGTTATACACAGGCCTACAGTCAAACACAGGCCAGCAGTCACACACAGACCAGCAGGCATACACAGACCAGCAGTCATAGTCAAACCTACAGTCATAGTCAAACCTACAGTTATACACAGGCCTACAGTCAAACACAGGCCAGCAGTCATACACAGACCAGCAGTCAAACACAGACCAGCAGTCATACACAGACCAGCAGTCATACACAGACCAGCAGTCACACACAGGCCAGCAGTCATACACAGACCAGCAGTCACACACAGACCAGCAGTCATACACAGACCAGCAGTCATACACAGACCAGCAGTCACACACAGGCCAGCAGTCATACACAGACCAGCAGTCATACACAGGCCT
>NC_138291.1:4937500-5075000 GCF_965601325.2 Salmo salar
ACACGACTAAAAATAACCCGTCGCACACCGATACAAAAATACACGCGTACATAACTTACAATCAATCACTGGCTGTCACGTCCTGGCCAGTAAAGGGGTCATTTGTTATTGTAGTTTGGTCAGGACGTGGCAGGGGGTGTGTGTCACGTCCTGGCCAGTAAAGGGGTCATTTGTTATTGTAGTTTGGTCAGGACGTGGCAGGGGGTGTGTGTCACGTTCTGACCAGTAAAGGGGTCATTTGTTATTGTAGTTTGGTCAGGACGTGGCAGGGGGTGTGTGTCACGTCCTGACCAGTAAAGGGGTCATTTGTTATTGTAGTTTGGTCAGGACGTGGCAGGGGGTGTGTGTCACGTCCTGGCCAGTAAAGGGGTCATTTGTTATTGTAGTTTGGTCAGGACGTGGCAGGGGGTGTGTGTCACGTTCTGACCAGTAAAGGGGTCATTTGTTATTGTAGTTTGGTCAGGATGTGGCAGGGGGTGTGTGTCACGTCCTGGCCAGTAAAGGGGTCATTTGTTATTGTAGTTTGGTCAGGACGTGGCAGGGGGTGTGTGTCACGTTCTGACCAGTAAAGGGGTCATTTGTTATTGTAGTTTGGTCAGGACGTGGCAGGGGGTGGGTGTCACGTCCTGGCCAGTAAAGGGGTCATTTGTTATTGTAGTTTGGTCAGGACGTGGCAGGGGGGTATTTGTTTTATATGGTTCAGGGTGGTTGTGTATGTAGAGGGGTGTTAGATTTATGTATTCCGGGGTTTTTGGTTATTGTTCTATGTTAGTTTATTTCTATGTTCTGTCTAGACATTTGTATTTCTATGTTTTTCTAATTGGTGTTGGGGCCTTCAGTTGGAGGCAGCTGTCTATCGTTGCCTCTGATTGAAGGTCCTATAATTAGGAGTTTGTTTGTTTTGGGGTTTGTGGGAGATTGTTCTTTGTATTGCTGTGTGTTGCCTACAAGACTCTTTGTCGTCCGGTCATTGTTTTGATTCGTGTTAAATAAAATGAGCATTCACATACGCGCTGTGCCTTGGTTCATCCATTACGACGACCGTGACAAGGACATGAGGGGAAACAGAGGGTTAAATATACAACATGTAATGAATGGGATTGGAACCAGGTGTGTAGGAAGACAAGACAAAACCAATGGATAATGAAAAACTGATCAGTGATGGCTAGAAGACCGGTGACGTCGACCGCCGAACACCACCCGGACAAGGAGGGGCATCGACTTCGGTAGAAGTCGTAACATCCAGTCATGTCTCTTGTACTAGCCAGGTCTATGAAGCAACATAACAATCCATCCAGTCATGTCATCAATCACCTTATTATTGTGTTGCCAGACACATTATTATGGCCTTCCCTGTGACTCAGCTGGTAGAGCATGGTGTTTGCAATGCCAGCATGGTGTTTGCAACGCCAGGGTTGTGGGTTAGATTCCCACGGGGGGCCAGTACCAACAACAAAAAAATTTATGAAATGTATGTATTCACTACTGTAAGTCGCTCTGGACAAGAGCGTCTGCTAAATGACTAAAATGTAAAAATGTAATTATTTATGAGCAGTCCTGTAGTCTCTGTGCTGCCAGATACATTATTTATGAGCAGTCCTGTAGTCTCTGTGCTGCCAGACACAGTATTTATGCGCAGTCCTGTAGTCTCTGTGCTGCCAGACACAGTATTTATGAGCAGTCCTGTAGTCTCTGTGCTGCCAGACACAGTATTTATGAGCAGTCCTGTAGTCTCTGTGCTGCCAGACACAGTATTTATGAGCAGTCCTGTAGTCTCTGTGCTGCCAGACACAGTATTTATGAGCAGTCCTGTAGTCTCTGTGCTGCCAGACACAGTATTTAAGAGCAGCCCTAAGGACATGTGACACACGGTCTGTGCCATGGTGAAACTTGCACTTCTGTATATCTGAAATAATTGGGACGGGTGAAACCTTGCATCTGGCAGTAAAAATTGTTGTCAATCTTTAGTACATTTCTCTATAGCTGCCTCTTTGGAATATATCTGTGTCAATGGAAAACTACAGCTCTGGTTCACCTCAGAACACTTCAGTTACCTGGGTAACCGGGATGATGATACCAACAGGGAAGGAATCATAGAGATGCACTAAGGTTTGCATCCCAAATGGCACCCTATTCCCTATACAGTACACTACTTTTGACCGGTGCCCCATAGAGTTCTGGTCTAAAGTAGTGCACTATATAGGGAATAGGGCACCATTTTGGGATGTAGGCTAGATTACACGTTATGGCTCTATTTTATTGTTTGGAAAAAGCACGTCTGGTCTCGCTGTGGGTGTGACACACTTCTCCCGGGGCGCTGCCTGTCTCTACCTGAATCACATTTCTGGTACATTTGTACTTAAACCATAGAGTGACTTCAATGTTACACGTGCTAAGAACATTACACATGAAACACATAGGCCTTCTCACATGGGCGAAAAGCTTTATTTAATATTCAAAACAGCACCATGTTGAATGATCTATTTACATGTTTAAAACCATTATTCCAAACGGTTAACTTTGCACGGTTACATTCATGGAATGTATACTTTCTTGGAATCTTATACGCTAGAAGATTTGTATAGTAAAAAAAATAAAAAATAAAAACGGTATGGATTGGATGTATCGATAACAGCCTGACCTAAAACACTACGTTAAAGTAATAAACTTGACTTTATTTAACTCTGTCCTCTGATAGCTTCTATCCAGTCCATCTTCTCCTGTCTGCTGGGAGCCTGGATGTAGTAGTGAGTATCAAACTGTGTGATGATCTTCAACAGGTTACCTTGGACTTTACCCTTCACACCTGTGTGAGAGAGAGTGTGAGAGTGAGAGTGAGTGTGAGTGTGAGAGTGAGTGTGAGTGTGAGTGTGAGAGTGAGAGTGAGAGAGAGAGAGAGAATCAGCCTCCCCAGACTGACTGACTCACTGCTCTCTCTGGGTCATGTTCAGGAAGAACAAAACGTTTTGAAACAGAATGAAACTAGTAGGTACTACCTGAACTTCAATGAGAACATTTGGATCAAGATGTTTTGCTCGTGTGCCCTACTGAACTCAACCCATGCCTGTCACGGGCCAGTCCCATTGTGTTATCAGCCACACCTTTACTGGAGCAAGACAGCTGTATCTTAGGGCTGACTGAGAGAGTGACTCAGTGTGTGTGTGTGTACGTGCGCATGTACGCGTGCGCTCGTTTGTGTTTGTGTGACTCACCTGAAGGAACACCGTTGTCGTCCAGAGCAGAGACCAGACAGCCTCGGAGAGAGAACCCGCCCACGGGACTGATGTCGTCCTGATGTCATCAACAAGTGACATAACACAGGAAGTGGATGAGACAGAACACAAACAACATGATGTCAATACCCACAGAAGAAGACCGAAGAGAATGAGAACCTGTATGGCAAGATAGAGCAAATAGACTGGTACCCAGGCTATGGAAAGATAGCACAAATAGACTGGTACCCAGGCTATGAGTATATAGCTATAGTCTATAGCCATGTCACCTTACTAGTAGTGAAGGTAACCAATCGTCACTCACCTTACTGGGGTCATAGTAGTGAAGGTAACCAATCGTCACTCACCTTACTGGGGTCATAGTAGTGAAGGTAACCAATCGTCACTCACCTTACTGGGGTCATAGTAGTGAAGGTAACCAATCGTCACTCACCTTACTGGGGTCATAGTAGTGAAGGTAACCAATCGTCACTCACCTTACTGGGGTCACAGTAGTGAAGGTAACCAATCGTCACTCACCTTACTGGGGTCATAGTAGTGAAGGTAACCAATCGTCACTCACCTTACTGGGGTCATAGTAGTGAAGGTAACCAATCGTCACTCACCTTACTGGGGTCATAGTAGTGAAGGTAACCAATCGTCACTCACCTTACTGGGGTCATAGTAGTGAAGGTAACCAATCGTCACTCACCTTACTGGGGTCATAGTAGTGAAGGTAACCTGGCTCTGATCGCAGCACAAACAGTCGAACCTTCCAGTTCTTTCTTTTGTGTCCCTGTATTAGAGGAAGACAGGAGACATGAATAACCAAACACATGATATGTAGAGAAGTGTGGTTATGAGAGCAGAGTTGAAGCAGAGAACAAACACAAAAGACTAGGCCACATCCAATCACAGATGGTTTGGGCTGATTGGCAAAGACTAGGCCACATCCAATCACAGATGCTTTGGGCTGATTGGCAAAGACTAGGCCACATCCAATCACAGATGCTTTGGGCTGATTGGCAAAGACTAGGCCACATCCAATCACAGATGGTTTGGGCTGATTGGCAAAGACTAGGCCACATCCAATCACAGATGGTTTGGGCTGATTGGCAGAGTTTTTCTCACCTGTTTCAGTAGATAGCCCCTAGTTTGGGCTGACTGGCAGAGTTTTTCTCACCTGTTTCAGTAGATAGCCCCTAGTTTGGGCTGACTGGCAGAGTTTTTCTCACCTGTTTCAGTAGATAGCCCCTAGTTTGGGCTGACTGGCAGAGTTTTTTCTCACCTGTTTCAGTAGATAGCCCCTAGTTTGGGCTGACTGTCAGAGTTTTTCTCACCTGTTTCAGTAGATAGCCCCTAGTTTGGGCTGACTGGCAGAGTTTTTCTCACCTGTTTCAGTAGATAGCCCCTAGTTTGGGCTGACTGGCAGAGTTTTTCTCACCTGTTTCAGTAGATAGCCCCTAGTTTGGGCTGACTGGCAGAGTTTTTCTCACCTGTTTCAGTAGATAGCCCCTAGTTTGGGCTGACTGGCAGAGTTTTTCTCACCTGTTTCAGTAGATAGCCCCTAGTTTGGGCTGACTGGCAGAGTTTTTCTCACCTGTTTCAGTAGATAGCCCCTAGTTTGGGCTGACTGGCAGAGTTTTTCTCACCTGTTTCAGTAGATAGCCCCTAGTTTGGGCTGACTGGCAGAGTTTTTCTCACCTGTTTCAGTAGATAGCCTCTTTTCAGGACTTTCCCACTTAGTTCCATGGCTGATAGGGAAGTCTCAGCCTTCACACTCCCTCTTTTCTTAAAGTTCTCTGACTGGGAGAGACAACATGGACACATTAACAAGGAAATACAGTAGGGTACAGGACATCTGGTTTAGACACTGTCTAAAGCACAACAGTACATGTGAATGAATCAGTGAATCAGTCAGTGAATCAATCAGTGAATCAACCTTCATGGAGAGAAGGGGTTACTACTATAACTAGGGACTGTCACTCACAAAGCTGTAGAGAGCAGTGGAGTCATCCAGGAACTGCTCACTGAGCCCATGGCTGCGTTGAGCCTCAACGCTCCTCAGACCTACGGGGCGTAGGAAACCTTCCTCTAGGACGGCCGAGGACAGAGTCACAGCCTCTACACGGGTCAGAGCCAGCTGATTGAACACCAGCCAGTCCACCACCGCAGAACCTTGAGGACAGAGAGAGGGGGGGGAGAGAGAGAGAGAGAGAGAGAGAGAGAGAGAGAGAGAAAGGGAAGGAGAAAGAGGGAGAAATAATATGAGAGAGAGGGGGAGAGAGAGAGAGAGAGAGAGAGAGAGAGAGAGAGAGAGAGAGAGGGAGAGGGAGAGAGAGAGAAGGAGAGGGAGAAGGAGAGGGAGAGAGAGAGAGAGAGGGGGAGAGGGGGAGAGAGAGAAGGAGAGGGAGAAGGAGAGGGAGAGAGAGAGAGGGAGAGAGAGAGGGAGGAGAGGGGGAGCGAGAGGAGAGAGAGAGAAGGTGAGAAGGAGAGAGAGGGGGAGAGGGGGAGAGAGAGAGGAGAGAGAGAGAAGGTAAGAGAGAGAAGGAGAGAGAAGGAGAGAGAGAGAAGATGAGAGAGAAGGGAGAGAGAGAGAGAGAGAGAGGGAGAGAGGGGGACAGAGAGAGAGGGGAGAGAGGAGAGAGAGAGAAGGTGAGACAGGGGGGAGAGAGAGAGAGGATCCACAGCATCAGCACCACTGTCATTACATCCATCCACAACAACCTCAGAGATCCCCCTCCACCAACAGCACCAACAGCAGTAGTATGTTCAGCTGGGATCACATACACAAATGTCTGTTAAGTGGCATGCACACTGAGTATACAAAACATGAAGAACTCTTTCCATGACAGACTGACCAGGTGAATCCAGGTGAAAGCTATGATCCCTTATTGATGTCACTTGTTAAATCCACTTCAATCAGTGTAGAATGAAGGGGAGGAGACAAAGGATTTTTAAATCTTGAGACAATTGAGACATGGATTGTGTGTGTGTGCCATTCAGAGGGTGAATGGGAAAGAAAAGTGCCTTTGAACGGGGTATGGTAGCAGGTGCCCGGTGCCCCGGTTTGTGTCAAGATCTGCAATACTGCTGGGTTTTTCACGCTCAACAGTTTCCCAGTGTGTATCCAGAATGGTCCACCACCCAAAGGACATCCAGCCAACTGGACACAACTGTGGGAAGCATTGGAATCAATATGGGCCAGCATTCCTCGTGGAACGCTTTCGACGCCTTGTAGAGTCCGTGACCCCGACGAATCGAGGCTGTTCTGAGGGCAAAAAGGTGGATGCAACTCAATATTCAGAAGGTGTTCTTGGCATGTGTCAGAGCGTCTCACCTGAGAAACAGTTGCTGTAGGAGTTTCCCTGCTCGTTGTGGCTGGTCAGCTTGATGCCACTGTGGACGTCATACATGGAGTCCACCACCTGGCTGAGAGAAGGAAGGACAACCCACCATGTCAGCTGGATAAAATTCACCTCTTAGCTCTTCCCCTTGGCCCTAAACCTTTAGCTGGAATAGCTTCACTATTGACCGGCTGTGTGACTGTCTTTGTGGAATAGCTTCACTATTGACCAGCTGTGTGACTGTCTTTATGAAATAGTTTCACTATTGACCAGCTGTGTGACTGTCTTTATGGAATAGCTTCCCTATTGACCAGCTGTGTGACTGTCTTTGTGGAATAGCTTCACTATTGACCAGCTGTGTGACTGTCTTTATGGAATAGCTTCCCTATTGACCAGCTGTGTGACTGTCTTTGTGGAATAGCTTCACTATTGACCAGCTGTGTGACTGTCTTTGTGGAATAGCTTCACTATTGACCAGCTGTGTGACTGTCTTTATGAAATAGCTTCACTATTGACCAGCTGTGTGACTGTCTTTATGGAATAGCTTCCCTATTGACCAGCTGTGTGACTGTCTTTATGGAATAGCTTCACTATTGACCAGCTGTGTGACTGTCTTTATGGAATAGCTTCCCTATTGACCAGCTGTGTGACTGTCTTTATGGAATAGCTTCCCTATTGACCAGTTGTGTGACTGTCCATATGGAATAGCTTCACTATTGACCAGCTGTGTGACTGTCTTTATGGAATAGCTTCCCTATTGACCAGTTGTGTGACTGTCTTTATGGAATAGCTTCCCTATTGACCAGTTGTGTGACTGTCTTTATGGAATAGCTTCACTATTGACCAGCTGTGTGACTGTCTTTATGGAATAGCTAAAGACTTCACTCATGTGACTAATAGACTAAATACAACCAAGCGGGCAATGTTATTACAACCAGTTTATAACCATGTAATCTGGTTGTAATGGTGTAATTTTAACCAGTTTATAACCATGTAATCTGGTTGTAATAACGTCATTTTAACCAGTTTATAACCATGTAATCTGGTTGTAATGGTGTAATTTTAACCAGTTTATAACCATGTAATCTGGTTGTAATGGTGTAATTTTAACCAGTTTATAACCATGTAATCTGGTTGTAATAACGTCATTTTAACCAGTTTATAACCATGTAATCTGGTTGTAATGGCGTAATTTTAACCAGTTTATAACCATGTAATCTGGTTGTAATGGTGTAATTTTAACCAGTTTATAACCATGTAATCTGGTTGTAATAACGTCATTTTAACCAGTTTATAACCATGTAATCTGGTTGTAATGGTGTAATTTTAACCAGTTTATAACCATGTAATCTGGTTGTAATGGTGTAATTTTAACCAGTTTATAACCATGTAATCTGGTTGTAATGGTGTAATTTTAACCAGTTTATAACCATGTAATCTGGTTGTAATGGTGTAATTTTAACCAGTGTCGACGGTTGGCGAAAGTCTTTCAGCCAAGCCTCCTAAGAGTCTCACTTCAGGCTGACGTTGTGTAGTTGTAGTGACTGGTGTCCAGTGGTTTTAGACTGGCTGGGGGTAGGAGAGTCAGCCGGGCGGAGCTTCTCCACCGCTGCACCGATATCCGCTGCCCATTGGTCACGCTCCTCCCGAGAACACGCCTCCAGGAAGTACTCGGCAGAACTCTTGGTTTGCAGTTTGAACACCAGCTGAGGTACAGTAAACAACAAAGAAGACCAACGGATGATGTTGAATACCTGAAGATTACATCTTAACCCCAAGATGATATCCTGATGTGTCCAACAGCATCGAGAGATGTATCCCAACACACCTTTGAAAACTATGAAAAGCATACTCTATCTACGATGATAGTGTCAAGTGGTCTAAGGTTGAAACTACTCTAATAAAAAACAAAATGGGACATTTACTCTAGTCTATTTATGACGAGATGTCCCCAGGCCTTGCATTTTCTCGTATGATTACAGAAGGAAGCAAAAAGCTGGGCTGGGCTCAACAGAGCTGAGACACTCCCACTTCGCAGCCTGTTTTCAACAATACACCACGTCAATCTATTGACATATCTAGTGCAGCGATATATCCTCAGGGCAACAGTTTCAGAGACATGAACAGCATACACTATATAATGCTATTCTATTAGAATAGAATCATAATTCTAGAATAGAATCATAACTCTAGAATAGAATTCTAATTCTAGAAAATAATCATAACTCTAGAATAGAATTATAATTCTAGAAAATAATCATAACTCTAGAATAGAATTATAATTCTAGAATAGAATCATAACTCTAGAATAGAATCATAACTCTAGAATCGTAACTCTAGAATAGAATCATCATTCTAGAATAGAATCATAACTCTAGAAAACAATAGAATATAATGCTGTTCTAATCACAGAGATCAGCATTAGAACCATGATGGAGTATGTAATTCTATGATTTGAATGCTGTTCAACAGCCATAATGTCACTGATTCCAGACGAGGTAAACGTAAAGGGGCTTGTACATTAACTCACCGGGCGGTTGTCATACTCCAGAAACGGACAAGAGATTTTACAATCGGTCAACATGATCCTCCCGCGTTGACAGGAGTCTCTCTTCCCTCCATCATATTTATAGTAGAGCAACTTGTCTGGCTTGAGTACAAACCAGCGAGCCTTCCAGTTGTGAACTACATGACCCTAGAGATACAATTACAAAATATATATTAATTAAAATACTACGCATTTTATAACTACTTATTTAAAACAATGTTATAACACATTGATGAATAATAGTCGAGTGAAATGCGCATCATATGGACATATAACGGTTTATTTATATCATACCCGTTTCACAAGGAATCCCTCTTTCAGGATCGGGTTCTGCTGCTCTTCTTCCATAGTCAGTCAGCTGTTCTACCTCGGCTCTGGTGCGGAGTAATGGTATATCTCTCACCTGGCTGGTGAGTCATCTGGTACACACCCAGCCAGCACAGAACTCTCACAACATCGGAATGCAGGGGAAAAAAACGTGGCTCTTTCCACAAAAAAATAAGCCTTTTTCTCTACAGCGCTATAGCGCATTTGAAATATAAAAGGTAAATTCCGATTAAATCGACATATGCAGAGTTTTTAAGTGGATCCAGTCTCCGCAAAAACAGAAACAGGAATGAGTAATCGTCGGTTACGTGCACACAGTAATAGTCAGATTAATATAATAGTGTAATGAAACAGCAGGAACGTGCTCAACCGGCCAAGCACACGCACTGTCGTGGATGCAAGGTCCGATCCCTTCTGACACCAGTGTAAAGAAACAGGTAGGGAGCAGGTCTCGAACCCTCGACCTTCAAGCCCGAAGTCCGGCGCGCTATCGACTGTGCCGCAAAAACATGCTCGAACGGCAGAGTCGAAATCCGCGCTTATAAACCCAGGGTCGTTACAATAGTTCAATTTAAACGTTTTACATGCTTTACAAAAATAACAATTTCCCTAATAAATCCTGTTTTCATGATCACTTCTGAAATCAGGTCTGGTGGGACTACAAGTAAACGTTCTACCACGGAAACGGTGTCTTGTTTTTTGGGTGGGGAAGCCTATTTCATTCCGAGTTCGGACATTTGAAAACTATTCCGTTTATTCGAACTCACTTCACTCATGCTAGTGTAACAGTGTAGATTCCGTCCCAGGGACCCTCTGCACACATCAACAACTGACGCCCACGAAGCATCGTTACCCATCGCGCCACAAAAGCCGCGGCCCTTGCAACGCAAGGGGCAACCCTACTTCAAGTCTCAGAGCGAGTGACGTCACTGATTGAAACGCTATTAGCGCGCACCACCGCTAACTAACTAGCCATTTCACATCGGTTACACCAGCACATAGGCAGATGAAATACACCGCCGGAAATCCGATTAAGGTGTTTGCATATCCTCATTTGAAAAAAAGAAAACAGGCGTTTTAACCTTTGTATTCTTACTTCCGATTATGACCTTACCCTGATTATAAACACAGTAAGGTGTTTACATGATGACTATGGCATACTCGGCATACTGCCATAATACGTTTAATATCGAATTATTAGTGTGCATGTAAACGTACTTATTTACTTTACATTTTCTATCGCGCTGTAGTGCAGGTACTTCGGGTTAAATACAGCCCATACTCTCTGTAAAATACAACATCTTGTTTGTGGATCTGCTCGCAACATGGAACGGTAAACCCAAAGGCCGGCAGATGGCGATATTAAGTCGTTTCATCTTACTGTCCAAAGGGAATGTTTGCAGCAGGCTATACACTCCTATAGTTACTTGACGCCTGGATAACACCGAACAGTGGTTTTCGCGCAAAATAGTACACGGCATCATCTGGATATGTATGCAACAAAGGTTCAACATTCACATTCTGCTACCATTTCTGTCAAGCTGTCTACACATACAGTTTGATGCATACATCCTGATAAATCCAACGTATGCACCACACAGAACACACCTCAACTGTCTCTGCAACGCAATGCTGCACGGCAAACACATTGGAAATGAATGTACTTCTTCTGGTGTAACAAAAATAAAATATCTCGGTCGGTGTGATCTAGGCGTTATTCTTAGTTATGAACAAAAATATAAAACGCAACATGCACCAATTTCAAAGATTTTTACTGAGTTACAGTTTATACAAAGAAATCAGTCAATTGAAATGAATTCATTAGGCCCTAATCTATTGATTTCACATGATATGCATCTGTTGGTTAACAGATGACGGGGATTTGGGCCTAGTCTCGGAGAAGCAGTATATCCTTCACGTAGGACTCATTAAAGAAAAAAAATATTTGTCTAATCTGAGGTGAGTAATCGCTGTTCTGATTTCCAGAAGCTCTTTTCGGTCATAAGAGATGGTAACAGCAACATTATGTACAAAATAAGTTACAAACAATGCGGGGGAGAAAAAAAAACCCACAGAAAATAGCACAGTTTGGTTAGGAGAAAAAAAAATGTAGCATGACACACACATCGATCTCCTTTTTTCATATAGCTGCATTACTAATCTCATGTGTATATACTGTATTATAAACTGGTACTGTATTCTATACTATTCTGCTGTATCAGAGTCTATGCCACTCTGACATTATGTTTATATATTCTTAATTCCATTCCTTTACTTAGATTTGTGTGTGTATTGGGTATGTGCTGTGAAATTGTTAGATATTACTTGTTAGATACTACTGCAACTGTTGGAACTAGAAAACACAAGCATTTTCGATACACCCACAATAACATCTGCTAAACACGTGTATGTGACCAATAAAATGTCATTTGATTTGATTTTAGGCTGTGGAATGTTGTCCCACTCCTCTTCAATGGCTGTGCGAAGGTGCTGGATATTGGCGGGAACTGGAACACGCTGTCATCTGAAACATGCTCAATGTGTGACATGTCTGGTGAGTATGCAGGCCATGGAAGAACTGGGACATTTTCAGCTTCCAGGAATTGTGTGCAGATCCTTGTTGACATGGGGGCTGTGCATTATCATGCTGAAACATGAGGTGATGGCGGCAGATGAACGGCACGACATCATGGTATCTCTGTGCATTCAAATTGCCATTGATAAAATGTAATTGTGTTCGTTGTCCGTAGCTTTTGCCATCTGCCCGGTACAGTTGAAACCAGGATTTATCTGTGAAGAGCACACTCCTTCACCGTGCCAGTGGCCATCGAAGGTGAACATTTGCCCACTGAAGTTGGTTACAATGCTGTAGTCAAATCAAGACCCAGGTGAGGACCACGAGCACGCAGATGAGCTTCCCTGAGACGGTTTCTGACAGTTTGTGCAGAAGTTCTTTGGTTGTGCAAACCCACAGTTTCATTAGCTGTCCGGGTGGCTGGTCTCAGATGATCCCGCTGGTGAAGAAGCCAGATATGGAGGTCCAGGGTTGGCGTGGTTACACGTGGTGTGCGGTTGTCAGGCCGGTTGGACGTACTGCCAAATTCTCTAAAACAACATTGGAGGCGGCTTATGGTAGAGAAAATAACATTAAATTATCTTGCAACAGCTCTGGTGGACATTCCTGCAGTCAGCATGCCAATTGCAAGCTCCCTCTAAACTTTGGCATTGTGTTGTTTGACAAAACTGCACATTTTATCATGGCCATTTATTGTCCCCAGCACAAGGTGCACCTGTGTAATGATCATGCTGTTTAATCAGCTTCTTGATATGCCACACCTGTCAGGTGGATGGATTATCTTGACAAGGGAGAAATGCTCACTAACAGGGATGTTAACAAATTTGTGCACAACATTTGTGAGAAATAAGGTTTTTGTGCATATGGAATCTTTTATTTAGCTCATGAAACATGAGACCAACACTATACATGTTGAGTTTATATTTTTGTTCAGTGTACATATCCTACCGCAATTACCTTGTATTACCCTGCACATTGACTCAGTACTGGTACCCAGTGTATAGAGCCATGTTATCATTGACTCAGTACTGGTACCCAGTGTATAGAGCCATGTTATCATTGACTCAGTACTGGTACCCAGTGTATAGAGCCATGTTATCATTGACTCAGTACTGGTACCCAGTGTATAGAGCCATGTTATCATTGACTCAGTACTGGTACTCAGTGTATAGAGCCATGTTATCATTGACTCAGTACTGGTACTCAGTGTATAGAGCCATGTTATCATTGACTCAGTACTGGTACTCAGTGTATAGAGCCATGTTATCATTGACTCAGTACTGGTACCCAGTGTATATAGCCATGTTATCATTGACTCAGTACTGGCACCCAGTGTATAGAGCCATGTTATCATTGACTCAGTACTAGCTAAATAACTACTGTATGATAATTAGTAAATTAATTAGCTAAATAACGTTAGCCTGCCTACTGTATGATAATTAGTAAATTAATTAGCTAAATAACATTAGCCTGCCTACTGTATGATAGATAGTAAATTAATTAGCTAAATAACATTAGCCTGCCTACTGTATGATAGATAGTAAATTAATTAGCTAAATAACGTTAGCCTGCCTACTGTATGATAATTAGTAAATTAATTAGCTAAATAACATTAGCCTGCCTACTGTATGATAATTAGTAAATTAATTAGCTAAATAACGTTAGCCTGCCTACTGTATGATAGATAGTAAATTAATTAGCTAAATAACGTTAGCCTGCTTACTGTATGATAGATAGTAAATTAATTAGCTAAATAACGTTAGCCTGCTTACTGTATGATAGATAGTAAATTAATTAGCTAAACAACATTAGCCTGCCTACTGTATGATAGATAGTAAATTAATTAGCTAAATAACGTTAGCCTGCCTACTGTATGATAGATAGTAAATTAATTAGCTAAATAACATTAGCCTGCCAAGCTGGAACTTCTGAAGAAGGAAAATGCTTTATTTCTACAATCTCCAAAAGCTAACCAAACAAAAACATCATTACTTTTACGAGACGTGTTTGTGCCGTAATGTGCATTAGTAGCACAATTTCTAACCTCTTTACATTCGTTTTTACTTACACTTGTATGTTGACTTACCCATATTAACGTTGAGGTTTTAAGTTTCGGCTGACATTTCATAGCGGATGTACAATCATCGCGAATTGAATTATGGGGCATTTCAGGCCCCGAAGTGAACATAATTGTACACTCGCAAACTCGATCAAAAACGAGGGCTGAGGTGCTTATGTTGCGAACTTCTCCTGTTTGCTAATGGTTTGGGCCGACGTCCAAGATGGTGACGGGGATTCACCCAAGGGCATAAGGCGTCGATGAGAGTTTGAAATGCAGCAAAAGCCTCAAAATCCCTAAGTATCACTTTAACCAAATTCGACACACTCTGATCGACGCCACCTGTTTGAGAAGACAGATTTTGGGCCCAGTTATCCCTCTCGCTTCGCCTCTTCCTCTCTGACCAGACATATTCATTAGTTGACGTCATAGAGCATATAGAAAAACGTTTTGCAACAGAAAAGAAAGCAGGTTTTTCTTAATGGACATAGTTGACATAATACCTCCCAAAATTCCAGCTCAACACCCGTTGAATTTGGCTGGTGTCAGTAAATGTCGTCAAAAATAAATAATTTCATTATTGCCAGCAGCACAGTTGCAGTCACCAACGCTGTGGATAACATGAAAACAGCCTAACCAGCTCTGTTAGGGAGAGTAAAATGGGGGCTTGACTGCCGTTGTGATGGTCAGAACGCTCGGATCAACCCTACTCCTGGGCCAGAGCGTCCAGTGTGTGTTCTGAACGCTCCGAGATCGAAACGCTCTGAATTTACCAACGGACAAACTGCCAACGCTCTGAATTTACCAACGGACAATCTGACGACGCTCTGAATTTACCAACGGACAAACTGACAACGCTCTGAATTTACCAACGGACAAACTGACAATGTGTCACGCCCTGACCTGAGAGAGAGACGTTTTATTTCTCTATTTTGTTAGGTCAGGGTGTGATGTGGAGTGGGCATTCTATGTGATGTATTTCTTTGTTTTGGCCGAGTGTGGTTCCTAATCAGAGGCAGCTGTCTATCGTTGTCTCTGATTGGGAACCATACTTAGGCAGCCCTTTTTCCCTCCTTCAGTGTGGGATCTTGTTTTTAAAGCCTGCAGAACGTGACGTTCATTTTTTCCTTTGTTTGTTGTTTTGATTTATTGTTCTGAGTTAATAAAATATTATTAATGAGCACTCACCACGCTGTACCTTGGTCTCCTCACTATGACGATCGTCACACAATGCTCTGAATTTACCAATGGACAATCTGACAACGCTCTGAATTTACAAACGCCCAGAGCACACTCTGAGCGCTCTCTGGCACTGTGAATTTGCAAACGCACCCTTGGTTGCACCAGCACCTTATTGTTTGACTCTGCACTTGGTTTCTTTCTTCGCTCACGCTCCTCTCTGGTCTGTTTGCGGCTGTGTTATCTAGTGGAATCCGTCCTCTCCTGTCTGAGAGAGCGAACACATGTTCAAGGTATGTGTTAATAAAATCAGTTTAGTCATCCTCTAAAACTATGTACGCTGAACACAAAAATAAACCCAACATGCAAAAATGTCAATGATTTTATTGAGTTACAGTTCATAAAAAAGGAAATCAGTCAATTTAAATAAATTCATTAGGCCATAATATATGGATTTCACATGACTGGGCAGGGGCGCAGCCATGGGTGGACCTGGGAGGGCATGGGCCCACCCACTTGAGAGCCGGTCCACCCACTGGAGAGCCAGGCCCAGCCAATCGGAATGCGTTTTTTCATAGTCAGACTATGCTACAATGCAACCTGTCTTTTTTATTTGTAAATCCACTGTTTAACATTGTGTGTATAGAGTGAAATTAATATTTAAAGACATTGTAACCATTGTTTGCACAATGCTCAGCCCTGCTATAGTAGTTCACTAAACTACCGAGGATGTTGTCCAGCCCTGCTGTGGTAGTTCACTAAACTACAGAGGATGTTGTCCAGCCCTGCTGTGGTAGTTCACTAAACTACAGAGGATGTTGTCCAGCCCTGCTGTGGTAGTTCACTAAACTACCGAGGATGTTGTCCAGCCCTGCTGTGGTAGTTCACTAAACTACCGAGGATGTTGTCCAGCCCTGCTGTGGTAGTTCACTAAACTACAGAGGATGTTGTCCAGCCCTGCTGCGGTAGTTCACTAAACTACAGAGGATGTTGTCCAGCCCTGCTGTGGTAGTTCACTAAACTACAGAGGAGGTTGTCCAGCCCTGCTGTGGTAGTTCACTAAACTACAGAGGATGTTGTCCAGCCCTGCTGTGGTAGTTCACTAAACTACAGAGGATGTTGTCCATTGAAGTTGTTGTCTCCGGCTCTTTTGATATCAGATTCACAAGGTTTGTGGTAGTTTAACGGGTTTCATGCACCTTAGACTAGGAGTGTTTCCAATTCACACCCCAGCCCTATAGTCACAGCACTGATGAAAAGGGAAGCTATCTATAATAATAATATTTTGTCATAGCCTGCGAATAGGACCCAGAGTTTTACCTGACCAGGTCATGAGATCGGGAAAAACTCAGGCCCTAGAAAAGATACATACTAATTTTGCCATACCATTTTTGAACCAGTGGTGCCACCCCTGCTGGCACCACGTTAAGAAACAACGTTATTCTGTGTGAATTTCGGGTACTTCTGCGTAACGTTTTCCTCATTGGTTCTATTTTAAAGTAATGTCCTCAAATTGTTTCTGACAACGTTAAGAAAGCTTTTCATAAAAACCACAAAATTTTTAACGTTCAAGGGAAAGTTCTAAGAATGTTATTTAAAAACATTTTGAGATTGGAAATCATTAGGTTATTTGAAGGTAATTAAATAATATTTTGAGAACATGTTTCAAAAAATACTTTTTAATAACACTGCTAACTTAGTTTGGGTTAAGTGTTTCGAACTTCAAGCACAGATGGGACACATGGACATTTATTTGCTTAGGCATTAATCATGCAAACACCTCGTTTTTAAAAAAAATCTGGCACGGCATCAATCTTCTGTTCTCTATCCATGGAATTAGTCCACTGCAGCACCAGGATGGAGATAAAAAAAAACCATCATAAAACATGGTATTCTAACTCATACAAAGCTGTTCATTTTAGTATATTCAAACAGACCTCATTTCAAATGAAACAAGGCCTATTAACATTTAACAAGATAGAGGATAGAGTTTTGTTCGACGCTAAGAATGGAATGTACGTTTTTTAAAATAACATTCTTAGACGTTTTCTTGTGGTTTTTATGGAAGGTTTTCTTAACGTTCTCGAAACAATTTGAGAACGTGACTTTAAATAGAACCATGGGGAAACCTGTAAGGATACATCATGTTGAAGTACTGAAATTCCCACAGAAGAATGTTGTTTCTTAATGTTCTAGGTACAATTTGAGAACGTGACTTCAAATAGTAGTTCCTACAGGTTTCCTCATGGTTCTATTTGAAGTCACGTTCTCAAATTGTTACGAGAACGTTAAGAAAACATTATGAAGTACAGAATGTTTATGATTTAAAAAAAAAAATATTCTCTGATTTCTTAACGTTCTCTGAACTATTTGAGAGCATTCCCAATGTCAAACCAGTTGGAGAATGTTCCTACAACATTACCAACATTGAAATTGAAATGTAACCGTGTTGGATCCTTTAGGCAGAATTCCCGTTAAAGTAATGAAATACCAAGAAAATGTGTTTGTTTTTTTGGCAAGTTCCTTGCCAAAGTTCTGAGAATGTTCCAAAGCCAAGCAACTATCCTGCACCATTCCCAGAAAGTTGTGGGAAGATTGTATGCAAATTAACCATAGGACAACCCCACTCTCACCAAACTCTAGGAAACATATGGTTCTCAGAACGTTATGTGTTAGCTGGGAGTCACTAGCGTTTCTTGGACAAGTTCAGATACACAAGAATGAGTAGCCTAGTCTTTTTAAGATTGAGTGAAATAGGGTGACAAAACATATGTATATTTTTGACTTATTTGTATTAAGTGGTTTAGTCTTTGAATCGTGGATTGTGTACATTCCCTTGGCCTCCTGTTGGTTAACTCTTGATGCCTTGTCTTGTTGTAAAGAGACTGAATACAGCAGGATTATTGATAGACTTATTTTGTCTTCAACGTTTTAATTGACTAGCCAAACTAAACTACCTTTACAAGCCTCTGTAGAATAACCTCTGATCTTTTTTTTAAAACATTTTGGAAATAAGAAGACGAACGAGGATATTTTATTTTCAAATTGAGAGTAGGCTACGCATTTGTTAAATAACCTACTTTGATGGATCATGATTTTATTTTATGTAAAGGCTATTTATTTTTTATTTTTTTTGTGTGGCAAAATTAAGAAAAGACACTGCATCAAGACCTGTTTTACTTTCCTATTTCGAACATGGAGTTATTCTACCATCAAATATGAAGTAAGTGGAAGTGCACTTAAAAAAAAAAAAAAGGAATTCTTCCACTGGCATTCTCCGGTTAGTAACCCTCCAGGCGCACCCTCTTCAACATCTGATTCAGAACAACTGGCGTGAAGGAGTGTCCGAAGCGACCGTTCCCAAAAGGGCAGTGTCTCGTAATGGGTAAAGATCTACGTCAGCTCTGCCGAGCCTCTCCCATATCTGGGCAACCACCCAGGGGGAAGAACCACCCCCCCACCCCCACCCCGGATAGCAGATCCACATCCGAGGTGAGGCAACTGGGAACATGCATCGCCTGAAGTCAGAGAAAATGCACACTGCTCCACAGTTTTGCCACTGTTGCATGATCCAGAGCAACATTTGCGTGTGGATGACATTGGTTGAAGCAGACAGCGAGCCTCCCGCCAGGTGCCATCTGAAGGGGCGGGATGCCATCTTGTGGACTGAGAAAGATTTGTTATGTTTCCCTTTCCAATACTCTCGACCATGTGTCTGAATATGGAGAAGGGAGACTTTTTCATTGCACCCACACATGTGTAAGATGCAAATCTTTTGACATACTGTGAAAATACATACACTGTGAAACTTTGGATTGACCAAACTGTGTTTATGCACCAAGGTTTGCCTAAAACCCGGTCCACTCTGGTTTTCGGGGCCTGCTGTAGCCCAATTGATATACTTCTGTCACAACGAAAGGCTTGGTTTAGGCGGTAAGATGCGTCCCGGTAACCACCTGGCACCCAGCGCTGGACTCCACGCATTAAAAATAAACCCGGGGGAAAAACGGTTATCATAAAGGTTATCATACCCATCAATCTTAGGTACCGGTACCACAGCACCTTGTAACCCAGCTGGAAAAGGGACAGCTCTTAGAAACTGACCCCTTCTGTGATAACAGACAGGGGTCAATTCATAATTCAATCCAATTCCCAGGAATGAAACCAATCGCCTACAGGAACCCATAACCTATATGAACAAGCACCTCATAGGGACTAGTGAACAACAAGCAGGAATCTGCAATGAAGGCCAGAAATGAGCCATCTATGGGGAAGGAGTGCCCCCTTGTGGACAGAGAGCGACTCACACAACTTTTTGCTCTCACTCTGGGGAGATTGATATACCCCTTGAACCTTTTGAACATCATGGAATTCGGGGTGAAAGAGGGGGCTTTAAAAATGGACAAGCTTCCAAACTAAGTTGTGCTACATGAAATATATGCACTCATGCTCTGGATAAGAGCGTCTGCTAAATGACTAAAATGTAAAAAAAGAAATGTAAATGCTCCCACACACACATACTCACTCCTACTACCTACTAGACCGGCTCTGACGCTCGTCGGATGTGGCAGGGCTTGAAAACTATTACGGACTACAAAGGGAAACCCAGACGCAAGCAGCCCAGTGACGCGAGCCTACCAGATGAGCTAAATGCCTTTTATGCTCGCATCGAGACAAGCAACACTGAAGCATGCACGAGAGCACCAGTTGTTCTGGATGACTGTGTGATAACGCTCTCGGTAGCCGATATGAACAAAGCCTCTAAACAGGTCAACATTCACAAAGCCGCTGGGCCAGACGGATTACCAGGACGTGTACTCAAAGCATGCACGTACCAACTGTCAAGTGAAAATATTTCGAAGTGGACTCCTGATGATTTTTTGCGTTTCTGCAATGGTTATCAACTGTACCGCAGAAATGGAATGTAAATCACAGGAAATGGCTGTGGCAGCTGTAGAGAAGTACTTGGGTGTACGAAGGATTTTACTGCAGAAGAGTTACAAGCTGTGTTGAGTGATGGTGTCCCGCCCTCTCAGGTTTCCGGCCTGCTGTAGGATCAGATAAGGGACAAGTAGTGGAATAGTGGTGTTTATTTGATGGATGTAGGGCAATTTTTATAGGAAGTGTAATCAACTATAGAACAATAGGTGGAAATACAGAGCTTGATAAGAGGAATAGATTAATAGGGAGACCGTGAATGGCCTCACAATTCAGTACAATAGGTGACGGTGTATGCACCTCATGGTTGCAATCCGCCAATTCAAATTTAAAGAAGAAGTCATGTCTTTGTGGAGGGTCTCACCGGTCGCTCAGACCCCTCCCTCTAGGGGTTACCCAAGCCAAGTGCCCTGAGGATGCTTCCTCATGGGAGGTGCCAGCAAGCCCCGCTTCCTCCAACTCCTGGAATTGGAAAGGGGAAAGGGGGAAAGCTAGTAAGTTTCATTCGCCGGAGGTTATGCATGCTAGCCAACGTTAGCCACGACGAGGCTTCTAGTCTGAGCTGGGCTAGCTAGCCTCTTTGACCTCAACACGATCCGTTTGGAATAACCAAGCGACTTAACGCTAGCTACGTATGCTAAAAAAGAGCTCTACCCAAGCAATTCCTCCGCTAGGAAGCCAGAATAGCTAGCAGTAGCTAGCTTTCCTCGGCAAGTTAGCAAACCTGGCTAGCATGCTATGTCAAGATGGCGCCAATAGACATGGCAGCTCTGTTTCTAGCTCCTAAGCAATTTTGCAGTATTTTTTTCTGTGTTAGTTCTTACATTACTAGCCCAGAATGTTTTTTTGTGTTATTACATACAGCCGGAAATAACTTTTGGATATCAGAGTGGCGGTAACTCACCAGCATTCCGACCACAAATACGACTTTCCTGAATTGGATACTTTGTTCGTACCCCCCAAGACAAGGGAGGCTACTCCAAGACGCCCCCCAGCAGAGAAGAGGTATTCGGAATGGACTACTAGTCCGACTCAGGAGGTGTGCACAACATCTACCGCTTCCGAGTATATTACTTGCTAATGTTTAGTCCCTGGACAATAAAATAGATGAGCTCAGGGGGAGGATCTCCTTCCAGAAAGACATTAGGGACAGTAACATACAGTCCTCTGTTTCACGGAATCATGGCTCTCTCCAGATATACTGTTCCCGTCCATACAGCCAGATGGGTTCTCAGTACATCACACAGACTGGAATAAAGAACTCTCTGGGAAGAAGAAAGGCGGAGGTGTATGTTTCATGATTAACTTCTCATGGTGCGATTGTGGTAACGTACAGGCACTCAAGTCCTTTTGTTCACCTGACCTAGAATACCTTACAATCAAATACCGACCGTACTACCTCCCAAGAGAATTCTCTTCGGCTATCAAAAACAGCCGTGTATATTCCCCCTCAAGCCGATCCCACGGCGGCCCTAAAGGAACTACACTGGACCTTGTTCAAACTGGAAACCACATATCCTGAGGCCGCATTTATTGTAGATTGTAAAGACTTTAACAATGTGTAGGGTTAAAGTTGATTTTGGGGGTCTTCTAAAGACTCCTATCATTGATTATGTTGTTATTCATTTGCTTACCTGACATTGTACTTATGCTCACTGTATAGCTGAATATTGAGGCCTCTGTCTGTGTCTAGCTCTCTGCCAAAACCCCGCAGCCCCACGTCTGTGAGAAAAGGTGAGAAAAGGGACTGAGGGTGTTAGCGAGACACAGAGAGACGGCGTCTGTTTGTCTCTGAAAAAAGGGCAGATTTGCATACCGCTGAGACAGGTTCTCAGAAACCTTGTGTTAATAATAACTTGTTCTTTCAGCTGCACATACAGGGTTTGACATAGGATAAGGTGTGATCTCGGTTATATAAGACGCTGTCTTTCTTTTGTTCGGGGCAGAACTCAGGAGAGACATCAGTTGTGTGTCTGTTGTTTGATCTTTGACTTCTGTCTACAGCTGTATTTTGATTACAATTGTTATGATTTATAAGTACACATTTTGAATGTTCCTTATTTGTTAAGTAAATAACGGAGCCCAGAAAAGTGGAACCAACAAAAGCACATCTGAAGGAAAACGCTAGTAAAGTTCTATCAACATTACTTGTAGTAATCAGGCTTCAAAAACTCTCAAACATTGTTACATTCCTTTCCGGGAAAGCTACAAAGCCCTCCCCCACCCTCGCTTCGACAAATCAGATCCCGACTCCATTCTGCTCCCCACTTCCTATAGGCAGAAACTCAAACAGGAAGTACCCGTGCTAAGGTCTATTCAATGCTGGTCTGGCCAATCGGAATCCATGCTTTAAGATAGTTCTGATCATGCGGACTGAGATATGTTCCGGGTAGCCTCTGAGAACAACATTGACGTATACACAGACAAGGTGACTGAGTTCATCGGGAAGTGTATAGGGGATGTTGTTCCCACTGTGACTATTAAAACCTACCCAAACCAGAAACCATGGATAGATGGCAGCATTCGTGCAAAACTGAAAGCATGAACCAACGCATTTAACCACGGCAAGGTGACTGGGAATATGGTTGAATACAAACAGTGCAGTTATGCCCTCCGTAAGGCAATCAAACAGGTACAGAGACAAAGTGGAGTCGCAATTCAATGGCTCAGACATGAGACGTATGTGGCAGGAACTACAGACAATCACAGACTACTAGGGGAAAACCAGCCACGTCGCAGACACCGACGTCTTGCTCCCGGACAAGCTAAACATGACGCGAGCCGCTCCCAAGGGCTGTCATTCTCCGTGGCCGACATGAGTTAGATATTTAAGCGTGTTAACCCTCAAGGCTACCAGCCCAGATGGCATCCCTAGCTGTGTCCTCCCTGTTCACCCATGACTGCATGGCCACGCACGCCTCCAACTCATCATGGTTGCAGACATAACAGTAGTAGGCCTAATTTACCAACAATGACGAGACAGCCTACAGGGAGGAGGTGAAGGACCCTGGCGGAGTGGTGCCAGGAAAATAACCTCCCCCTCAACGTCAACAAAACGAAGGAGCCGATCGTTGATTTCAGGAGACAGCAGAGGGAGCACCCCCCCCCCCCCATCCACATCGACGGGGCCGCAGTGTAGAAGGTGAAAAGTTTCAAGTTACTCGGCGTACACATCACTGACAATCTGAAAAGGGTCCACCCATACAGACCGTGTGGTGAAGAAGGCGCAACAGCTGAAGAAATTCCTCTTGGCCCCTAAGACCCTCACAAACCTTTACAGATGCAGGGAACGTCTACTCTGTGAAATGCACGTGTGCAATAACTCAATTTGCTTTTGCAATCCTTCTAAACTGCCAAAGTTGTAAAAAAGTGCGCTAAGTGTAAAGTCTACAAATTTTGTTCATTACATATTCTAGTTTTGGGAACAGAAAACTGTATTGAGATCAAATATTTAATTGATGAGAAAATGAACAGAATGTCAGCCAAAATTCACCTCGTTGCATCTTCTCCAACTACCCGCAAGTGGGCTTCCTCTCACTATCATATTTGGTAGTGAGTGGAAACACCAACAGGATGCTTCACATTTATACAGTACATCCAGTGAAATCATTGTTCTATCTGTGTTTTAGAAGCTGCTGTACAAAACTAAAAGTAAAACACGCAAAAACAAAACTTAAGAATGGGAAGCAGTGAAATAGCGCACATAGAACCGATCTACTTCTTAGACTTGCTTTCAATGAGAATGACAGATCCATAAGTCGCATATCTATGTGAATTTGGGCGGGTCACCTAAAAAGTGACATAACGCTCTGTGTTCATATTCACTCAATTTTAGGATGCAGCTTGCTGTCCCAACACACAATGACATTCTAATAGTAGAAAAAGCCCTTACTTGACACTAAAAGGTTGTATTAAATACCCATTTGAAGAAAAACAAATACTTCATTTGTTTTGTTAAGATTGCTGTTTTTCTCAAGGGACCCCCATCTCAATTTCATGGGTAAAAGCACTTCCGTCCGTAGCTGTAACACATCCAGCCACAAGCCCCTGACTAGCCATGGCAATAAACTGGACTGCACTGATCACAGAATAAAGAGGTGATAGTTGCAGCAGCAGATAAATATTTGAGTGTGAGAGATTTTAGTGCAGAATATCTACAGAGTTTTGAGAGAAGGGGTTCCATACTCCCAGACCGACCCCTCTCAGGCCGACTCCTCCCAGGCGGACGTGTGGATAACAGAAGTAGAGACAGTATTGGAAGTCGCTGCTGACTCAGTCTGCCTAGCAAGATGGTCAAGAGTATTAATACATGTGTTATTTCAAAAGTTATTTTTTTACTCAAACAACCCGTGCCAGATTGAACACCCGGGCCGCATGTCTGACACTTCTGGTTTAGGGTCAAGGTGGTGGGAGGGCCAAGTAGTGGGATGGGGTGGTGGGAGGGCCAAGTAGTGGGATGATGCATTAAAATAAATTCATTAGACCCTAATCTATGGATTTTACATGACTGGGGAATACAGATATGCAGCTGTTGGTCACAGATACCTTAGGTAAAAAAGTAGGGGCGTGGATCAGAACACCAGTCAGTATCTGGTGTGACCACCATTTGCCTCATGCAGCGCGACACATCTCCTTCACATAGAGTTGATCAGGCTGTTGATTGTGGTCTGTGGAATGTTGTCCCACTCCTCTTCAATGGCTGTGTGAATTTGCTGGATATTGGCGGGAACTGGAACACGCTGTCGTACACATCGATCCAGAGCATCCCAAACATGCTCAACGGGTGACGTGTCTTGTGAGTATGCAGGCCATGGAAGAACTGGGACATTTTCAGCTTCCAGGAATTGTGTACAGATCCTTGCGACATGGGGCCGTGCATTATCATGCTGAAACATGAGGTGATGGCTGTGGATCAACGGCACGATAATGGGCCTCAGGATCTCGTCACGGTATCTCTGTTCATTCAAATTTCCATCAATAAATTGCAATTGTGTTCGTTGTCTGTAGCTTATGCCGGCCCATACCATAACCCCACCTCCACCATGGGGCACTCTGTTCACAACGTTGACATCAGCAAACCACTCCCCCACATGACTCTCTATACACGCTGTCTGCCATCTGCCCAGAACAGTTGAAACCGGGATTTACCTGTGAAGAGCACACTTCTCCAGCGTGCCCAGTGGCCATCGAAGGTGAACCTTTGCCCACTGAATTCGGTTACAAAGCCGAACTGCAGTCAGGTCAATACATTGGTGAAGACGACGAGCATGCAGATGAGCTTCTCTGAGATGTTTCTGACAGTTTGTATAGGAAGTCTTTAGTTGTGCAAACCCACAGTTTCATCAGTTGTCCCGGTGGCTGGTCTCAGACGATCCCGCAGGTGAAGAAGCCGAATGCGGAGGTCCTGGGCAGGCGTGGTTACACGTGATCTGCGGGTTGTGAGGCTGGTTGAATGTACTGTCAAATTCTCTAAAATGATGTTGGAGGTGTGGCTTATAGAAAAGAAACTAACATAAAATTATCTGGTAACAGCTCTGGTGGACATTGCCGCAGTCAGCATGCCAATTGGTTTTGGACAGTAGTTTTGGTCAGTGTAGTTGTGTTACAAGTTCTTTGGGCCCTACAGTATGGACGTGGTCAGTAGTGTTGTGGTTTAGTGGTTGTGGTAAGTAGTAGTGGTAAGTGTCTAAACTACAGTTGTCGTGTGTGAAAACTGAAAGAAGTGCGAATGAGGAGTGATCAGGTGAAATATGAAGTGAGTGAACTGAGAGTTGCAGGATCAACATACGCCGCTCGCTTCACTTTACAGACAGGGCAAACCAGCCAGTATTATGAAAGTCAAATCTAACCAATTTCACAGATAAAACCAGATGGTCACTGCAGCATCACTTGAGAATTTTTTTTTATCAAAACCTGAAAGTAGTAACCAAAGGAAGGGAAGAAATTGACGACTGAACATGTTCATCAAATCAAATTGCATTCGTGACATGCTTCATAAACAACAGGTTCAGACTAGCAGTGAAATGTTTGCTTCCCAACAATACAGAGAGAAATAAAATAGAGAAATAATGAAGTAAACGAGTAATAATAAATACACAATGAGTAACGATAACATGGCTATACACAGGGTACCAGTACTGAGTCGATGAACAGGGGTACGACGTAATAACATGGCTATATACACTGGGGTACCAGTACTGAGGCGATGAGCAGGGGTACGAGGTACTAACATGGCTATATACATGGCTATATACACAGGGTACCAGTAGTGAGTCAATGAGCAGGGGTACGAGGTACTAACATGGCTATATACACAGGGTACCAGTACTGAGTCGATGAACAGGGGTACGATGTAATAACATGGCTATATACACAGGGTACCAGTACTGAGTCAATGATAACATGGCTCTATACACTGGGTGCCAGTACTGAGTCAATGATAACATGGCTCTATACACTGGATACCAGTACTGAGTCAATGATAACATGGCTCTATACACTGGGTACCAGTACTGAGTCAATGATAACATGGCTATATACACAGGGTACCAGTACTGAGTCAATGATAACATGGCTCTATACACTGGGTGCCAGTACTGAGTCAATGATAACATGGCTCTATACACTGGGTGCCAGTACTGAGTCAATGATAACATGGCTCTATACACTGGATACCAGTACTGAGTCAATGATAACATGGCTCTATACACTGGGTGCCAGTACTGAGTCGATGATAACATGGCTCTATACACTGGGTACCAGTACTGAGTGAATGATAACATGGCTCTATACACTGGGTACCAGTACTGAGTCAATGATAACATGGCTCTATACACTGGGTACCAGTACTGAGTCAATGATAACATGGCTCTATACACTGGGTACCAGTACTGAGTCAATGATAACATGGCTCTATACACTGGGTACCAGTACTGAGTCAATGATAACATGGCTCTATACACTGGGTACCAGTACTGAGTCAATGATAACATGGCTCTATACACAGGGTACCAGTACTGAGTCAATGATAACATGGCTCTATACACTGGGTACCAGTACTGAGTCGATGATAACATGGCTCTATACACTGGGTACCAGTACTGAGTCAATGATAACATGGCTCTATACACTGGGTACCAGTACTGAGTCAATGATAACATGGCTATAATATACAGTGGGTACCAGTACTGAGTCAATGATAACATGGCTCTATACACTGGGTACCAGTACTGAATCAATGATAACATGGCTCTATGCACTGGGTACCAGTACTGAGTCGATGTGCAGGGGTACAAGGTAATTGAGGTAGATATGTGTATATATAACTAGGTAATAAGGTATAAACAGGATAGATAATACACAGTAGTCCGGGTAGCGATTTTTTAACTATTTAACTAGCTATTTATCAGTCTTATGGCTTTGGTATAGAAGCTGTTCAGGGTCCTGTTGGTTCCAGACTTGGTGAATTGTTACGAACCGTCTAACTTGAGTGGCTGCAGATTTTTAGGGCCCTCTTCTGACACCGCCTGGTATAAAGGTCCTGGATTATAGCCAAGAAGACATGAAGTCAGACAAGTAGAACCTCATTGTGATGAGATGGAGAGCATCTCTGACCTGCTTCATCCCAGGAAAAGAAAAGCAGTTCCTTTATTTCTGACCGTAATCTCAGAAGAAAAAAATAAATAAATAGATGCCCGACGGGAAATCTCCTCATCTTGGCCGGGAACAAGTAAAACGACCTGCTGACAAGGAGGAAAGGAGTCATAAGGAAGAGTCTGATCTTCTCTCTGTGAAAAGACAGTTGCACATTTGCCTGAAAATATTTTATTCATTTTTTTGTTGTTGTGAGATTTAAAAATATGTTCCTGTTTTGAACATGGAGTTATTCTACTGTGAAAAATATCAAAAAAAATTTGTATTTTTTTTTTGAAAAGGACACTTCCTCTGACATATTTAGGTGTTCCTCTGACTGGTGCCAATGGCATTCATTTCAACACTTAAATGAGTTTAAACTAGCTGTTATTGCTTGGTCTGATAACTAACATATTTAGGTGTTCCTCTGACACCTGTGAGCCTCTGGATGAAAAGGTATGCAAGCAAATGTGTGACTTGGATGCACAATTCAGCTTCTCCATTGTCATTTTAATATTTCATATTCTTAGTTTGGTGAATTATGTTAATAATTCATATCTGACGGGTGCCAATGGCATTCATTTCAACACTTAAATGAATGTAAACTAGCTGTTATTGCTTGGTCTGATAACTTTCCAGCAGTTTCCCCAAAGCAGCACGGCCTTATCGTCCCTTCTCCATTTTGAACTAAACTCTTACAACTCTTCACAAGGGAACCTCAAATCCCTAAAGGTGTGTTGACAATATTATTTTTAAGAATCAAATAATTGACTATTTTGTGACTTAAGAGAAGAGCTTATTGGGGGATGTTATTTGTTACCCAGTTCTTATAGTTTTACTTGCTATATTGTATTTACTTTGCCACCATGGCCTTTTTTTTTGCCTTTACCTCCCTTATCTCACCTCATTTGCTCACATTGTATATAGACTTATTTTTCTACTGTATTATTGACTGTTTGTTTGTTTTTACTCCATGTGTAACTCTGTGTTGTTGTATGTTGTCGAACTGCTTTGCTTTATCTTGGCCAGGTCGCAGTTGTAAATGAGAACTTGTTCTCAACTAGCCTACCTGGTTAAATAAAGGTGAAATAAAAATAAATAAATAAATGTATGTTTCCAGCAGTTTCCCCAAAACCTTATCGTCCCTTCTCCATTTTGAAGTAAACTCTTACAACTCTTCACAACTCTTCACCTCAAATCCCTAAAGGTGTGTTGACAATATTATTTTTAAGAATCAGATAATTGACTATTGTGTGACTTAAGAGAAGAGCTTATTGGGGGATGTTATTTGTTACCCAGTTCTTATATGAGTCACTTTGATTTACGCTTCATTTCACATCTAGTGGTGGAAAAGAGCGTCGACTACAGTATTTCAAAAGCAGTGGCTTGTTCCATTAGACCCAACACGTTAAGGACGCAACTTCTCAGTCATGATGAAGAGCCATCATCATCTCTGCTGGTAAACTCTTGACATCGTGGGTAGAGGTTTTTTCTCCCATGTTCACTGTCGATCTCTATCAACACGGACTGTCTAGTGAGAATAACTGCATGCACACACAACTGTGTCTACCTTTAGAAAATATATTGATGAGGCACATATTTTTTTTTTTGTGTTCTCTAAAAACGTACATGCTTCTCTGAATGCTTACTACTATTTACTATAGAAAAAATCTATATACAGTGTGTGCGAATGAGGTAAGATAAGGGAGGTAAGGTAATAAATAGGCCGTAGTGGCGAAGTAATTACAATTTAGCAATTAAACACTGGAGTGATAGATGTGCAGAAGATGAATGTGCAAGTAGAGATACTGGGGTGCAAAGGAGCAAGATAAATAAATACATACAGTATGGGGATGAGGTAGATTGGATAGGCTATTTACAGATGGGCTATGTACAGGTGCAATGATCTGTAAGCTGCTCTGACAGCTGATGCTTACAGTTAGTGAGGGAGATATGAGTCTCCAGCTTCAGTGATTTTTGGCAGCAGATCTCCCGTTTGGCAGCAGAGAACTCGAAGGAAAAGTGGCCAAACGAAGATTTGGCTTTGGGGGTGACCAGTGAAATATACCTGCTGGAGCTGCTATGGTGACCAGTGAGCTAAGGCGGGGCTTTACCTAGCAAAGACTTATAGATGACCTGGAGCCAGTGGGTTTGGGAACGAATATGAAGCGAGGGCCAGCCAACGAGAGCAAACAGGTCGCAGTGGTGGGTAGTATATGGGGCTTTGGTGACAAAACGGATGGCACTGTGATAGACTGCATCCAATTTGCTGAGTAGTGTTGGAGGCTATTTTGAAAATTACATCACCGAATCAAGGTTTGGTAGAATAGTCAGTTTTACGAGGGTATGTTTGGCAGCATGAGTGAAGGATGCTTTGTTGCGAAATCGGAAGCCGATTCTAGATTTACTTTTGGATTGGAGATGCTTAATGTGAGTCTGGAAGGAGAGTTTACAGTCTAACCAGACACCTAGGTATTTGTAGTTGTCCACAGAACCGTCCAGAGTAGTGATGCTGGACGGGCGGGCAGGTGCGGGCAGCGATCGGTTGAAGAGCATGCATTTAGTTTTACTAGCGTTTAAGAGCAGTTGTAGGCCACGGAAGGAGAGTTGTATGGCATTGAAGCTCGTCTGGAGGTTAGTTAAAACCTGTTGGGGCTAGGGGGCAGTATTTGCACGGCCGGATAAAAAACGTACCCGATTTAATCTGGTTACTACTCCTGCCCAGTAACTAGAATATGCATATAATTAGTAGATTTGGATAGAAAACACTCTAAAGTTTCTAAAACTGTTTGAATGGTGTCTGTGAGTATAACAGAACTCATATGGCAGGCCAAAACCTGAGAAGATTCCATGCAGGAAGTGGAAATCTGATTTGTGGAATCACCTTCAACACTTTGCCTATGAAACACACCGTGAGTTAGGATTCATTTAGCACTTCCTTAGGCTTCCACTAGATGTCAACAGTCTTTACAAAGTTTTTTGAGTCTTCTCCGGTAGAAACTGACCGAACGAGAGGCCTGGAAAGTTGGTCATAGGGGGAGGGCCATTACTACTATGACGCGGGCGCCCGTGGGTACCCTTTTGTTCCGAAACATTTAGTAAGACACTGCAATCGTCCACCTTGAATATTATTGAAGCTCTGATTGAAAAAGGCCCTAAAGATTTATGTTATACAACGTTTGACATGTTTGAACGAACGTAAATATATATTTTTTGCACATTTGTGACGACAAGTCCCGCGCGCCTCGTACATTATGAGTAGCCTTCGGAACACGCTAACAAGAAGGAGCTATTGGGACATAAATTATTAACTTTTTCGAACAAAACTGCATTTGTTGTGGACCTGGGATTCCTGCAAGTGCCTTCTGATGAAGATAATCAATGGTAAGGGAATATTTACAATAGTATATTTGATTTTAGATGGTTCCAAGATGGCGCTAACATGTATCGCCTAGCCTATTTTTCTGAGCATACCACCTCGTTTATTGCAAAGTGTGATTTCCCAGTAAAGTTATTTTTAAATCTGGCAATGCGGTTGCATTCACGAGATGTTAATCTATAATTCTTTGAATGACAATATAAAATTTTAACAATGTTTTCGAATAGTAATTTTGTAAATTGTAGCGCTGGTCACCGGAAGCATTTGAGGGAAAATATTTTCTGAACGTCACGCGCCGATGTAAAATGCTGTTTTTATATATAAATATGAACTTTATCGAACAAAAAATGCATGTATTGTGTAACATGATGTCCTAGGAGTGTCATCTGATGAAGATTGTCAAAGGTTAGTGCTGCATTTAGCTGTGTTTTGGGTATTTGTGATGCATGCTAGTTGCTTTGAAAATGGCAGTGTGATTATTTTTGGCTGGGTACTCTCCTAACATAATCTAATGTTTTGCTTTTGCTGTAAAGCCTTTTTAAAATCGGACAACGTGGTTCGATTCAGGAGAGGTGTATCTATAAAATGGTGTAAAATAGTCATATGTTTGAGAAATTGAAGTTATAGCATTTATGAGGTATTTGTATTTCGCGCGACGCGATTCCACCGGCTGTTGACTAGGGTGGGACGCAAGCATCCCAGGTTCCCAGACAGGTTAACACAGAGTCCAAAGAAGGGCCAGAAGTATACAGAATGGTGTCGTCTGCGTAGAGGTAGATCAGAGACTCACCAGCAGCAAGAGCGATATCATTGATGTATACAGAGAAAAGAGTTGGGCCGAGGATTGAACCCTGTGGCACCCCCATAGAGACTGCCAGAGGTCCGGACAACAGGCCCTCCGATTTGACACACTGAACTGTGTCTGAGAAGTAGTTGGTGAACCAGGCGAGGCAGTCATTTGAGAAACCAAAGCTGTTGAGTCTGTCAATAACCACAATCTTATCGGCACAGTCGAAAGCGTCACTACAGTCACTTTTTTTTTTTAACCACCCCCAGAAAGTTGATTGCCACTGCGAATGCATACTTTGTTTCTCATTTTATTCACAGATCCTCTATTTGCTATACTAGAGGGACATGAAGTCTGATTCCTTCCTCAACATGTGGACCTGCCCTGAGAATGTTGGACACCACTGTTACACCTTCAGATTTTCTTGATTTCCTGTCAGACTGGTTGTCTTTGAACTCAAGAGGAACATAATATTCATCAGACTCTCCTCCTTAGTGGACTGACTATTCTGACTGGTTGTGAGGTCACAGGAAATAGACTGATCTGTTACGAGGGACTGCAAGTCTTTATTGACATTAGTTGTATGGGGTTGTGTAACAGAATAGCACAGCTATTATGTTAGGCCATCTGATGCCGTTGGTTTCTGTTGTCGGGAACTGTTTGTGTTTTTTGGACCATTTAAAAGGCCTGGGAAAGAGACCACGCTTTCAGGAATTTACACACAGTTCAGTTGCATCATGTTTTGGAAATTCAACGATCATTAAAATACATTTATTTTTCAGCATTTTATTTCCCTTTGTGTTTGGCCGTTGTCATTGGAATTCTCATGTCATGGAAAAGTCGTGGAATTTTCATACATTTCTAGAGAGTGGAAACTCTCTGATAGACCATCAAATAATTTCAGATTGTTGAACATTTCATCTAGCCTATCAGAGGGTACGTTTTGCCACATTGCTTTATTATACCACAATCTTTGATTCTAGTCTGATCAAAAAAACACACCTTCTGAGGCCCAGATTTTCTTTTGAAAACATTTTTAATATTTAGGAAATCAGTTAACTTCCTGCATTTACAAGAAATGTTTACCGTCTTAAAGCTCATTTACGGCAATGCTACACATTTTTACAATGGTTTGTGATGTGTTCATGTACTATTAGATTATTTTTGGGGTTCCTCTGAAGATCGGGGCCCCAGGGCACGTGCCCGGTCTGTAATCTGGCCCGGCTGCTATGTCAGGGTTTCCCAAACTTTTTCTGCAAACAAACACAATCTGACATTAGAAAATAAAGAGGACCTCCACTTGGAAAAATGATCATCTCTAATTAACGCGGTGTTCATATTCACTATATTGTAGGTGCCGCATGTTTGCCCCGACACATAAATTACACAAAGTGCATTCTGATAGTGTAAAATACCCTTACCTAAAAAAAGGTTGTATTCTATAACCCATTTGAAGAAAAACAAGTTACTAATTTGTTTTTTTACATTTTCATCATTTAGCAGACACTCTTATCCAGAGCGATTTACAGTAGTGAGTGCATAATTTTTTTTTCATACTGGTCCCCCTTGGGAATCAAACCCACAACCCTGGCATTGCAAGTGCCATGCTCTACCAAGCGAGCCACACGGTTTGATAAGATTAGTTTCTCAGAGGACCCCACATGGGCTGTTCTCCCTCTAGCCAAAACCCAATCACAAGGCCTATAGCTGTTTTCTCTCTAGCCAAAACCCAATCACAAGGCATATAGCTGTTCTCCCTCTAGCCAAAACCCAATCACAAGGCATATAGCTGTTCTCCCTCTAGCCAAAACCCAATCACAAGGCATATAGCTGTTCTCCCTCTAGCCAAAACCCAATCGCAAGGCATATAGCTGTTCTCCCTCTAGCCAAAACCCAATCACAAGGCCTATAGCTGTTCTCCCTCTAGCCAAAACCCAATCACAAGGCATATAGCTGTTTTCTCTCTAGCCAAAACCCAATCACAAGGCATATAGCTGTTCTCCCTCTAGCCAAAACCCAATCGCAAGGCATATAGCTGTTCTCCCTCTAGCCAAAACCCAATCACAAGGCATATAGCTGTTCTCCCTCTAGCCACAGTCAGAACACACAGAATGAACATAGATCCTGGTATCTCAGGATGACTCTGGCCACTTCAGAAACAGTGAGGTTCCATTCCATCATTGTATCCATAGTGATGGAATGAGCTCCTTCTTACAAGAGAACATAGATGACAGGTTGGAATGAGTGTCAGATTGTCAACATGAAAACCTGTTACACACCAGACCTGGTGTTAAGTACTAATCGAAATAATTTCATATACTGTATCTGTGCTTGATTGAGCTAGCCTGTTGCAATGAAAACCAATAGAGAAGTGTTAAAAGTTTAAACACTACCTGCCAGACACTCCAGACGGTCTAAGAGCGTGGCCAAACCGGCACGTTGATTTTATCCGCGAGTTCCAATAGTTACTGAAATGGGGAGTCGTAAGTCGGACAGCGGAGATGACGCGTCCTTAACCTTCAAAATGTTTATCCGTTTTCACAAACAAAATGTTCAGATGATTTCGAGCTTTTGGACGGGCCCACTGAAACGTTAGCCAATTGGAAGAGGACATGCGCACGGACCAGTGACCAGTGTACTGGTTCTCATTTGGTGTCCGTTCTCAACTGATCTGTTTGGACTCCCTAAAGCGAACCCTGTAAGTATTTAAACCCAGGTCTTTTACAACCCCCTAAAGATCAAACTAGACAGTACCTCATGTAAATTAGGGACACAGATTCTCAAATCCCGAAGTGTTAGTCAGACCCTTTGCTCTCCGAATGGTGTTGAGTGAAAGGTGCTGTTGAGTAATGAGAAAAGCTTACGGCCAAGGTGTGTCTGGAATGCCTGCAGGCTGAGTAAACATTAACTTAGATCAAATATTTATTACGTAAACGATGACTGGCCGAAGCACGCACCGACAAGGACACAAACACAAGTCTTAGTGCACAATATATGTCACGTATACTCCCTCTCCGGCCTCGAGGTGATCAGGCTGCTGATTATCCAGCACACCTGTCACCCTTGTCTCGCTCACCTGCGCCTCATGACACGCATGAGAGGAATACCAAGAGTGTGCCAAGCTGTCATCAATGCAAAGGCTTGGCTACTTTGAAGAATCTCAAATATAAAATATATTTTGATTTGTTTAACACTTTTTTTTTGGTTACTACATGATTTCATATGTGTTATTTCATAGTTTTTATGTATTCACTATTATTCTACAATGTAGAAAACAGTAAAAATAAAGAAAAACCTTTGAATGAGTTGTTGTGTCTAAATGTTTGACTGATACTGTAAAAGTCATTGATTTTGGGTTTGAGAAAAACCTACTGTAGTTTTAATCATGCTTATCTTTACAGTCTTTACATGGCATGACATAAAATACATAAAATGACATAAAATACATAAAATAACATAAAATGACAAAATACATAAAATACATAAAATGACATAAAATACATAAAAATACATAAAATGACATAAAATGACATAAAATGACATAAAATACATAAAAATACATAAAATGACAAAATACATAAAATGACATAAAATGACATAAAATAAAATACAAATACATAAAATGACAAAATAAAATACATAAAATGACATAAGATGGGATGAAAGACTCAAACCATGAAACAGTTTGTACGATAACTATATGCTAATGACGGTTAATCAATTCTTATAATACTAAAAAATATACAGTAGATGTCTAGATTAAGACTATAATATTAGACAGTTAAGGGCTCTATTCAATCCGCATCGCAGAAGTTCAGCTTTACAACGTGATTGAAATTTAAAGGCGGTTTTTCCCTCTTTAGCGGAGGCAGCATTCATGTCTGAATCTAACGCTTCACCTTTACAGACTGAATAGAGCCCTAAGTCTTCAGCTTTACAGACTGAATAGAGACCTAAGTCTTCAGCTTTACAGACTTAATAGAGACCTAAGTCTTCAGCTTTATAGACTGAATAGAGACCTAAGTCTTCAGCTTTACAGACTGAATAGAGCCCTAAGTCTTCAGCTTTACAGACTGAATAGAGACCTAAGTCTTCAGCTTTACAGACTGAATAGAGCCCTAAGTCTTCAGCTTTACAGACTGAATAGAGACCTAAGTCTTCAGCTTTACAGACTTAATAGAGACCTAAGTCTTCAGCTTTATAGACTGAATAGAGACCTAAGTCTTCAGCTTTACAGACTGAATAGAGCCCTAAGTCTTCAGCTTTACAGACTGAATAAAGCCCTAAGTCTTCAGCTTTACAGACTGAATAGAGACCTAAGTCTTCAGCTTTACAGACTGAATAGAGCCCTAAGTCTTACAGCTTTACAGACTGAATAGAGCACCTAAGTCTATCAGCTTTACAGACTGAATAGAGCCCTAAGTCTTCAGCTGTACAGACTGAATAGAGACCTAAGTCTTCAGCTTTACAGACTGAATAGAGCCCTAAGTCTTCAGCTTTACAGACTGAATAGAGCCCTAAGTCTTCAGCTTTACAGACTGAATAGAGACCCTTAAATATGTGGGAAACACTAAACAGTGTGAGTACAGGAGATGCAGAAGACCAGGAATTCATCAGGACCACTAATGAGAACACATCAACTCTGGGGTACCATTACTCATGAATTGTTTATATTTTTTTATTGAACCTTTATTTAACTAGGCAAGTCAGTGAAGAACAAATTCTTATTTACAATGACGGCCTACCAGGGAACCTTGGGTTAACTGCCTTGTTCAGGGGGAAGAACGACAGTTTTTTTTTAACCTTGTCAGCTCGGGGATTCGAACTAGCAACCTTTCGGTTACTGGCCAAATGCTACCTGCCGCCAAATATCTGTCCTCTAAAATATTATATCAACTGAACATACAACATATGGCATGACACAAAACAAGTCTATGCAACATAAATGTGTTAGCTACATACTTTATATACAAAAATAATACAAGGTCATTATTTTCTTTAGGAATGTAGTGAAGTAAAAGTAAACGTTGGCAAACATATAAATAGTAAAGTAAAGTACAGATACCTCCAAAAACGTATTATGTAGTACTTTAAAGTATTATTACTAAAGTACTTTACACCACTGGGTGGCGGTACAGGTGGCGATACAGGTGAGACTGTCAACTCCTTTGGGACACTGTGTGAATTTATACAGGTGTGTCAGAATCCGTTGAGTCTGTGCCATACAGCTACCACCTTCTCAGGGTGAGACATGCTGTCCCTCCACTGCTCTGCTGCTTCCTGTGTTGGGCTGTCGAAGCCAAGGTGAACCTGTAGAAGCCGTAATAAAAGTTATGTAACTGGCCTAATCTTAAACTCAATTTAAGACCTGCTGGTCTGTGCATCAGTCAGCCCAGCTGGTATTTAAGACCTGCTGGTCTGTGCATCAGTCAGCCCAGCTGGTATTTAAGACCTGCTGGTCTGTGCATCAGTCAGCCCAGCTGGTATTTAAGACCTGCTGGTCTGTGCATCAGTCAGCCCAGCTGGTATTTAAGACCTGCTGGTCTGTGCATCAGTCAGCCCAGCTGGTATTTAAGACCTGCTGGTCTGTGCATCAGTCAGCCCAGCTGGTATTTAAGACCTGCTGGCCTGTGCATCAGTCAGCCCAGCTGGTATTTAAGACCTGCTGGCCTGTGCATCAGTCAGCCCAGCTGGTATTTAAGACCTGCTGGCCTGTGCATCAGTCAGCCCAGCTGGTATTTAAGACCTGCTGGCCTGTGCATCAGTCAGCCCAGCTGGTATTTAAGACCTGCTGGTCTGTGCATCAGTCAGCCCAGCTGGTATTTAAGACCTGCTGGCCTGTGCATCAGTCAGCCCAGCTGGTATTTAAGACCTGCTGGCCTGTGCATCAGTCAGCCCAGCTGGTATTTAAGACCTGCTGGCCTGTGCATCAGTCAGCCCAGCTGATATTTAAGACCTGCTGGCCTATGGATCAGTCAGTTCTTGAGAGAGTAACACCTTTCGTTGGCTCTCGTTATTTAAGTTCTGAAACAAAAAGCCTTTTATATGTATTTTCCCTGTTTCCTCCTTTCCCTAGCCACATTTAGTGGGCGTCCATCCTGGGAATGTTTTAGGGCACATTTCCTAGTTGCTTGTCAACTTTCAGCGGAGACCCCACATGGGTGCCTTTTCAGTACCCCTTTCTGTTTTTTGGTCCTTTTGTTGTGAGCAACATTTTGAGTTTGTCTTGTGGGAACGTAATAGATGGAAATGCGGATCAAATCCACAACGGCTCCTGGTGTTACACCTTAAGGAGACATTGCAATTGGCTGCACGAAGTCGCATTGAGAGAAAATCCCCTTGTAGCCTTGTAATCTAATAGAAATGTAAAGGTCATTTCAGATTTCACCGTTTACCATGAATTCAGTCTCCGCTAAAGTTGGAATATTGCCTTTAAATTTCAATTGCGCTGACAAACTGAACTTCTGCTATTCGGATTGAATACATTTACATTTTAGTAGATGCTCTTATCCAGAGCAACGTACAGTAGTGAATGCATACATTTCATACATTTTATTTTTCCTGTGCTGGCCCCCCCCGTTGGAATTGAACCCACAACCCTGGTGTTGCAAACACCATGCTCTACCAACAGAGCTACAGGGAAGGCAGGGAATAGAGCCCTAGGCTTTCGTCTCACCTGTCCTAGGTAGTGTTTCCGTCTGACAGAACCGCGGCTGTAGAGTTTGACTGACAGCAGGAAGCCCTGGTCCAGAGCTAAGGGGAAGTAGAAAGACTCAGTCCAGGTCAGCTGACCTCCGGAGGACTTCAGGGCGTGAGTCTTCTTCTTCATCACCACCCTGCTCAACTGCTGCATCTCTATCTTCACAAAGAATGCTGGTTGATGGACAAGGGAATCACAAGGGAAATGGAAAAGCACAAAGGGAAATGGTTACTTAGTAGACAGTGTGTATACAGCTGGCAGATTTGAAAATGGTTCCAGGTTGAAGCTCTCTAACTAACCCTAAACCTAACCTTAACCAATTTTGAACTGGTTAAACATCCACATACAGTTCATTATAATACATTTTCTCTGTTACAAAGAATGACATACACTGTATATACAAAAGTATGTGGACGCTCCTTCAATTAGTGGATTTGGCCCGGTTCAGCCACACATGTTACTGGCAGGTGTATCAAATTGAGCACACAGTCATCCAATCTCCATAGACAAACATTGGTAGTAGAATGGTCTGTACTGAAGAGCTCGGTGACTTTCAACATGGCTTTCCAACAAGTCAGTTTGTCAAATTTCTGCCCTGCTGTTATTGTGAAGTGGAAACTTCTAGGAGCAACAACGGCTCAGCGGTGAAGTGGTAGGCCACACAAGCTCAAAGAACGGGACTGCCGAATGCTGATACACTTAGGGCGTAGAAATCGTCTGTCCTCGGTTGCAACAGTCACTACCGAGTTCTAAACTGCCTCTGGAAGTAACGTCAGCACAATAAGTGTTAGTTGGGAACTTCATGAAATGGGTTTCCATGGCCGAGCAGCCGCACACAAGCCTAAGATCACCATGCGCAATGCCAAGCGTCAGCTGGAGGGGTGTAAAGCTCGCCGCCATTGGACTCTGGAGCAGTGGAAACACGTTCTCTGGAGTGATGAATCACACTTCACCATCTGGCAGTCCGACGGACGAATCTGGGTTTGGCGGATGCCAGGGGAACGCTACCTGCCCCATTACATAGTGCCAACTGTCATTTGGTGGAGGAGGAATAATGGTCTGGGGCTGTTTTTCATGGTTCAGGCCCCTTAGTTCCAGAGAAGGGAAATCTTAACGCTACAGCATACAATGGCACTCTAGATGATTCTGTGCTTCCAACGTTGTGGCAACAGTTTGGGGAAAGCCCTTTCCTGTTTCAGTATGACAATGCCCCAATGCACAAAGCGAGGTCCATAAAGAACTGGTTTGACGAGATCGGTGTGGAAGAAGTTGACTGGCCTGCACAGAGCCCTGACCTCAACCCCATACTTTTGGTCATATAGTGTACTTCTCCCTATTAGTACATATAATACATGTTGGGATCAGATGAAGTAGACCCCTACCCTGGCTGAGTGGAGCAGGGAGGTTATAACAGATATATAACAGACTACGTAGACCCCTACCCTGGCTGAGTGGAGCTGGGAGGTTATAACAGATATATAACAGACTACGTAGACCCCTACCCTGGCTGAGTGGAGCTGGGAGGTTATAACAGATATATAACAGACTACGTAGACCCCTACCCTGGCTGAGTGGAGCAGGGAGGTTATAACAGATATATAACAGACTACGTAGACCCCTACCCTGGCTGAGTGGAGCAGGGAGGTTATAACAGATATATAACAGACTACGTAGACCCCTACCCTGGCTGAGTGGAGCAGGGAGGTTATAACAGATATATAACAGACTACGTAGACCCCTACCCTGGCTGAGTGGAGCAGAGAGGTTATAACAGATATATAACAGACTACGTAGACCCCTACTCTGGCTGAGTGGAACAGGGAGGTTATAACAGATATATAACAGACTATGTAGACCCCTACCCTGGCTGAGTGGAACTGGGAGGTTATAACAGATATATAACAGACTATGTAGACCCCTACCTGGCTGAGTGGAACAGGGAGGTTATAACAGATATATAACAGACTACGTAGACCCCCTACCCTGGCTGAGTGGAGCTGGGAGGTTATAAAAGATATATAACAGACTATGTAGACCCCGACCCTGGCTGGGTGGAGCTGGGAGGTTAGAACAAATATATAACGGGCTACGTAGACCCCTACCCTGGCTGAGTGGAGCTGGGAGGTTCTGGGCAGCGAGAACCTGCAGTTGGATGCGTCCGTTAACAGGCTGGAAACAGGTGGCCAGGTGCAACTCAGCGTGACACACCTGGAGAAGCAGTGAGAACATTAGATGCTGGAAACAGGTGGCCAGGTGCAGCTCCAGCATGACACACCTGGAGAAGGAGTGAGAACATCAGACGCTGGAAACAGGTGGCCAGGTGCAGCTCCAGCATGACACACCTGGAGAAGGAGTGAGAACATCAGACGCTGGAAACAGGTGGCCAGGTGCAGCTCCAGCGTGACACACCTGGAGAAGGAGTGAGAACATTAGACGCTGGAAACAGGTGGCCAGGTGCAGCTCAGCGTGACACACCTGGAGAAGGAGTGAGAACATTAGACGCTGGAAACAGGTGGCCAGGTGCAGCTCAGCGTGACACACCTGGAGAAGCAGTGAGAACATCATTACGCTGGAGACAGGTGGCCAGGTGCAGCTCCAGCGTGACACACCTGGAGAAGGAGTGAGAACATCAGACGCTGGAGACAGTAGGTACACATTTCTACAGTTTCCCAAAAAATATTCTACCAACTTCATGTTGCTGAACATACTGGTCCTATCCCAAATGGCTGTACTTGGTTAGGTAGCTACAGTGCCTTCAGAAACTATTCACACCCACTGGCCTTCACACAGTACCCCATCAAGTGGAATTATTTCTACAAATTAATAAAAATAAAAATATGAAATGTTTTGAGTCAGTAAGTATTCAACCCCTTAGTTATGGTAAACCTAAATAAGTTCAGGAGTAAAAATGTGCTTAACAAGTCAAATAATAAGTCCCATGGACTCTGTGTGCAATAATAATGAAGATAATTTTTGAATGACTACCTCATCTCTGTACCCGACACACACAATTATCTGTAAGGTCCCTCAGTCAAGCAGTGAATTTTAAACACAGGTTCAACCCCAAAGACCAGGTAGGTTTTCCAAAGCCTCACAAAGAAGGCCACCGATTGGTAGATTTAAAAAAAGCAGACATTGAATATCCCTTTAAGCATGAAGTTATTAATTACACTTTGGATGGTGTATCAATACACCCAGTCACTACAAAGATACAGGCGTCCTTCCTAACTTAGTTGCAGGAGAGGAAGGAAACAGCTCAGGGATTTCACCATGAGGCCAATGGTGACTTTAAAACAGTTACAGAGTTCAATGGCTGTGATGGGAGAAAACTGAGGATGGATCAACAACATCTAGTTACTCCACAATACTAACCTAATTGACTAAAGTAAAACTACAAAAAATGTGGCAAAGAAATGTACTTTATGTCCTTAATACAAAGCATTATGTTTGGGGAAAATCCAACACAACACATCACTGAGTACCACTCTCCATATTTTATTTTATTTATTTAACCAGGTAAGTCAGTTAAGAACAAATTCTTACTTTATAATGACGGCCTACCCTGGCCAAACCCTCTGCTAACCCGGACGATGCTAGACCAATTTTGCGCCGCCCTATGCGACTCCCGATCACAGCCGGTTGGGATACAGCCCGGGATGGAACCAGGGTCTGTAGTGACGCCTCTAGCACTGCCTTAGACCGCTGTGCCACTCGGAAGCCCGTATGATCAATCAGAACAGTGATTATTCACCTCAAACTGTTCAGAACAGCAATTCTATGTATTTTTTCTTTAATGAGTCTGACCCGAAGGATATACTGCTCTTAGAGCATTGGACTAGTAACCGAAAGGTTGCTGGATTGAATCCCCGAGCTGACAAGGTAAAAATCTGTAGTTCTGCCCCTGAGCAAGGCAGTTAACCCACTGTTCCCCGGGTGCCGAAGACGTGGATGTTGATTAAGGCAGCCCCCCGCAGCACCTCTCTGATTCAGAGGGGTTGGGTTAAATGCGGAAGTCACAGTTCAGTTGAAACCATTCAGTTGTACAACTGACTCGGCGTCTCCTCCTCAAACGAATTATGGGGATTTGGGCCTGGTCTGGGAGGAAAGGGAAAGGGGGATACCTTTCCCTTTCCTCCCAGACCAGGCCCAAATCCCCATAATTCGTATGAGGAGGAGACGCCGTTCCAGAGGTCGAAGAGCTGTAGACCACACTACCAACCAAGAGAGTTTGTATCTATATTCTTCATAGCCTTCTATTTACCACCACAAAATGATGCTGGCACTAAGATCACACTCAACGAGCTGTTTCCGGCCATAATTAAACAAGAAAAAGCCAATTCAGAGGCGCCGTCCTAGTGGCCGTGGACTTTAATGCAGGGAAACTGAAATCTGTCTGACCTCATTTTTACCAGTATGTTTACCTGTGCAATGAGAGGTGAAAAAAAACTGTAGATGACCTTTACTCCACACATAGAGAAGCATACAATGCTCTCACTCGCCCTCCATTTGGCAAATCTTATTTTTATTTTAATAACTTTTTTTTACCCCTTTTTCGTGGTATCCAATTGGTAGTTACAGTCTCGTCCCATCGCTGCAACTCCCGTACGGACTCGGGAGAGGCGAAGGTCGAGAGCCGCGCGTCCTCTGAAACTCAACCAAGTCAAGCCACACTACTTCTTGACACAATGCCCAACAGCCACACCAATGTGTCGGAGGAAACCCTGTACACCTGGCGACCATGTCAGCGTGCACTGCACCCAGCCCACCACTGGAGTCACTATTTAACCCTCCCCTAACCCGGACAACACTGGGACAATTGTGCGCCGCCTCATGGGACTCCCGGACGCGGCCGGCTGCGATAGAGCCTGGACTCGAACCAAGATCTCTAGTGGCACAGCTAGCACTGCGATGCAGTGCCTTAGACCACAGCGCCACTCGGGAGGCCCTTCCATTTGGCAAATCTGACCATAACTCTATCCTCCTGATTCCTGCTTACAAGCACAAAACTGAAACAGGAAGTACCAGTGACACGCTCGACACAGAAGTGGTCCAATGAAGCGGACGCTAAGCTACAGGACTGTTTCGCTCGCACAGACTGGAAAATATTCCAGTAAAGGCTAGAACTCTTTCAAGGAGCGGGACAGTATAAAGGCTAGAACTCTTTCAAGGAACGGGACAGTAAAGGCTAGAACTCTTTCAAGGAGCGGGACAGTAAAGACTAGAACTCTTTCAAGGAGCCGGACAGTAAAGGCTAGAACTCTTTCAAGGAGCGGGACAGTAAAGGCTACAACTCTTTCAAGGAGCGGGACAGTATAAAGGCTAGAACTCTTTCAAGGAGCGGGACAGTATAAAGGCTACAACTCTTTCAAGGAGCGGGACAGTATAAAGGCTAGAACTCTTTCAAGGAGCGGGACAATAAAGACTACAACTCTTTCAAGGAGCGGGGCAGTAAAGACTAGAACTCTTTCAAGGAGCGGGACAGTAAAGGCTAGAACTCTTTCAAGGAGCGGGACAGTAAAGGCTAGAACTCTTTCAAGGAGCGGGCCAGTAAAGACTACAACTCTTTCAAGGAGCGGGGCAGTAAAGACTACAACTCTTTCAAGGAGCGGGGCAGTAAAGACTACAACTCCTTCAAGGAGCGGGGCAGTAAAGACTACAACTCTTTCAAGGAGCGGGACAGTAAAGACTACATCTCTTTCAAGGAGCGGGGCAGTAAAGACTACAACTCTTTCAAGGAGTGGGACAGTAAAGACTAGAACTCTGTCAAGGAGCGGGACAGTAAAGACTACAACTCTTTCAAGGAGCAGGACAGTAAAGGCTAGAACTCTTTCAAGGAGCGGGACAGTAAAGACTACAACTCTTTCAAGGAGCGGGACAGTAAAGACTAGAACTCTTTCAAGGAGCGGGACAGTAAAGGCTAGAACTTTTTCAAGGAGCGGGACAGTAAAGACTACAACTTTTTCAAGGAGCGGGGCAGTAAAGACTACAACTCTTTCAAGGAGCGGGGCAGTAAAGGCTAGAACTCTTTCAAGGAGTGGGACAGTAAAGACTGGAACTCTTTCAAGGAGCCGGACAGTAAAGGCTAGAACTCTTTCAAGGAGCGGGACAGTAAAGACTAGAACTCTTTCAAGGAGCGGGACAGTAAAGACTAGAACTCTTTTAAGGAGCGGGACAGTAAAGGCTAGAACTCTTTCAAGGAGCGGGACAGTAAAGACTAGAACTCTTTTAAGGAGCGGGACAGTAAAGACTAGAACTCTTTCAAGGAGCCGGACAGTAAAGACTAGAACTCTTTCAAGGAGCGGGACAGTAAAGGCTAGAACTCTTTTAAGGAGCGGGACAGTAAAGACTAGAACTCTTTCAAGGAGCCGGACAGTAAAGACTAGAACTCTTTCAAGGAGCGGGACAGTAAAGGCTAGAACTCTTTCAAGGAGCGGGACAGTAATCCTGACGCTTTTATGAAATCCGGCTACGACCATCAAACAGTCAAAACAGTCAATACAGGATGAAGATCGAATCCTTCTAACTCAACATTAATACTGTTTGTATTTACAATGGTGTTTGTTCTTCACTGGTTAACCTTTTCTTGTGGCAACAGGTCACAAATCTTGCTGCTGTGATAACACACTGTGGTATTTCACCCAGTAGATATGGGAGTTTATCAAAATTGGGTTTGTTTCAAATTCTTTGTGGATCTGTGTAATCTGAGGGAAATATGTGTTTCTAATATTGTCTCTCTCTCTGTGTCTCTCTCTCTGTGTCTCTCTCTCTGTGCCTCTCTCTCTGTGCCTCTCTCTCTGTGCCTCTCTCTCTGTGCCCTCTCTCTCTGTGCCTCTCTCTCTCTGTGCCCTCTCTCTCTCTGTGCCTCTCTCTCTCTCTGTGCCTCTCTCTCTCTCTGTGCCTCTCTCTCTCTGTGCCTCTCTCTCTGTGCCTCTCTCTCTCTGTGCCTCTCTCTCTCTGTGCCTCTCTCTCTCGGTGCCTCTCTCTCTGTGCCTCTCTCGGTGCCTCTCTCTCGGTGCCTCTCTCTCGGTGCCTCTCTCTCTTTCTCCCCTGAAGTGTTGAGGTTGGACCTACTTTCCGGGCCTCACAATTCCACCATCCATCCCAGCCTCAGCCTGATGGCTTTTTCCAATAAACCTTTCACCTCCAGTTTCTGTTTCACAAAAACTTCTCAAAAAATTCCCCACTGCCAGATTATGCAACCCCGGAGAGGCTCCATCAGTATATCAATATTGGCATGTTCCTCAATATGCCAACAGCCTGCAATAGATCAACAAATAAAAACATTGTTTCATGACTTGGCAGACGTAAGTTTTGTTCTTTACATACTGTCCTGATAATAGGAAGATACCCAGAGCATAGGCACAGAGAATAGATTACATATTTAAATTACAAAGTCATATGCTTTTTCCATTCTACAGGCATTTCCTCTTGGTCAGAGACCAAAGACGACGACAACACCACCAAACTACAGGCAGAATGTGATTTGCCTTCGGAAAGTATTCAGACCCCTTGACTTTTTCCACTTTTTGTTACATTACAGCCTTATTCTAAAATGGATTATATATATATATATGTTTTTAATCCTCAGCAATCTACACACAATATCCCATAATGACAAAGAAAACAGGTTTTTAGAGATTTTTGCAAATGTATTACACATTTTTTTTAAATGTTTCTGTAAGTGAGACAGCTTGATGTACCAGTACACCCCCTGGACAGGACACTAGTCTATCTCCTGTTTCTATAGTGAGACAGCTTTATTTACCAGGACACCCCCTGGACAGGACACTAGTCCATCTCCAGTTTCTGTAGTGAGACAGCTTGATGTACCAGTACACCCCCTGGACAGGACACTAGTCTATCTTTAATGCTGAGTGCCAAGCAGGAACGAATCAGGTCCCATTTTTAGAGTCTTTGGTGTAGCGGTTAGAGAGGCTATTCAGCAACCAGATGGTTGCCAGGTTTGAATTCCGGGTCTGACGGGAAAAATCTAACGGGAAGTGAGCTGGAAACCGGAAGGTTGCTGGTATCAAATCCCAGATGCCATTGCCTGCCGTTGTGCCCTTAAGCAAGGCACCACCCACGCCTTTCCAAAACCTCTATGTGTGTGTGTGTGTGTGTGTGTGTCTTTTGAAGGGGTTGAGTTATAAGTGGAAGTCAAATTTCAGTTGGAACCTTTATGCACAATTGACCAATAAAGTGAACTTAATCTTAAGGACTCGGCCAGGGATCGAACTCCACAACCTTCCAACCTAAGGGACGGGACACTAACCACAAGGCCACTGAGTTGGAATGTATATTCTAGACATTCTATGCTGTATAAATCCATACTTACTGTGGTCTTGGAGAGGGGGTTGAGCTCCATCCAGTGCTGTGTCTCCACAGGGCCTAGCTGTCTGAGGGAGAGAACACACTCTGCCACCGTCCTCTTCCTGGGCTGGTGGGTCTGCAGCCGGAATACCAGAGCACAGCAACGCAGCTGCTGCAGCCGCAATGTAAACACAAAGGTCTCCATGAAGACTGTGTCCTGGAGAGAGAGAGAGAGAGAGAGAGAGAGAGAGAGAGAGAGAGAGAGAGAGAGAGAGAGAGAGAGAGAGAGAGAGAGAGGGAGCAGAGATAAAAGATAAGGGCTCTATTCAATCCACATCATGGAAGTTCAGCTGTACAGCGTGATTGAAATGTAGAAGGCGATGTTCCCGCTGAAGTGTAGACAGCATTCACAGAAAAAAAAAACGTTGCAAATGTCAGCTCAATCTGAAAGGACCTTTACATTCATATTGTAGAATCTGTAAGGCTCGAATAGAGCCCTTAGACAGTATTCCACTCTGGCTCTGTCTGATAGTCTTCTACAAGAGAATCACTTTGTTTCTTGACTTATTTACCTACTTCCTTGTAGCTCTTTAGCAGAGCAAAGAGCCTCAACAGCGCAAATAAACAAACCCTGTTCTCACGTAGATTCCCTGGGCTATAGCACTTTATTCACTGGCACTAACTCGTTCTAGACCTAACAAATCAGTCTGACTCTTCAGGGGCTGCAACAGCTCAACAACAGAAACACTACGCTAGACAAGAGGATAAAGTGACAACTAAAAAAGATTTTTAGTTGTGAGGAGATCTCTCTCTCTCTCTCTTCCTTGACGGTGGTCAGATCTGGGCCTGTATCCACAAAGCATCTTAACGAAGGAGTGCTGATCTAGGATCTGTCCATATCATCTTTCATTCATTCTGATCTAGGATCTGTCCATATCATCTTTCATTCATTCTGATCTAGGATCTGTCCATATCATCTTTCATTCATTCTGATCTAGGATCTGTCCATATCATCTTTCATTCATTCTGATCTAGGATCTGTCCATATCATCTTTCATTCATTCTGATCTAGGATCTGTCCATATCATCTCATTCATTATGATCTAAAAGACTCAACTGATCCTATATCGGCTCTCCTACTCATAGACACTGAGCAGGTAATATAATGGCCAGGGGAGAGGAAGGAATGAGATCAGCTGCCAGAGACCTTTCCTCTCTATTCAACACACGTTGCCTATCAAACAGATCACCAATGTCTAGAATGGGAGAATACTGGAAGTCAGAACTGCTACTGGAATTGGATGTGAAGCTATTAGTTAACTGACCATCAGTGGTCCAGTGTTTTAGAACGGTGAGGTCATGCTACAGTAGCCTGGTTCCAGTGGTCCAGTGTTTTAGAACGGTGAGGTCATGCTACAGTAGCCTGGTTCCAGTGGTCCAGTGTTTTAGAACGGTGAGGTCATGCTACAGTAGCCTGGTTCCAGTGGTCCAGTGTTTTAGAACGGTGAGGTCATGCTACAGTAGCCTGGTTCCAGTGGTCCAGTGTTTTAGATAGAGGAGGTCATGCTACAGTAGCCTGGTTCCAGTGGTCCAGTGTTTTAGATATGGGAGGTCATGCTACAGTAGCCTGGTTCCAGTGGTCCAGTGTTTTAGGTGAGGTCATGCTACAGTAGCCTGGTTCCAGTGGTCCAGTGTTTTAGAACGGTGAGGTCATGCTACAGTAGCCTGGTTCCAGTGGTCCAGTGTTTTAGATATGGGAGGTCATGCTACAGTAGCCTGGTTCCAGTGGTCCAGTGTTTTAGATATGGGAGGTCATGCTACAGTAGCCTGGTTCCAGTGGTCCAGTGTTTTAGATATGGGAGGTCATGCTACAGTAGCCTGGTTCCAGTGGTCCAGTGTTTTAGATATGGGAGGTCATGCTACAGTAGCCTGGTTCCAGTGGTCCAGTGTTTTAGATATGGGAGGTCATGCTACAGTAGCCTGGTTCCAGTGGTCCAGTGTTTTAGAACGGTGAGGTCATGCTACAGTAGCCTGGTTCCAGTGGTCCAGTGTTTTAGATATGGGAGGTCATGCTACAGTAGCCTGGTTCCAGTGGTCCAGTGTTTTAGATATGGGAGGTCATGCTACAGTAGCCTGGTTCCAGTGGTCCAGTGTTTTAGAACAGTGAGGTCATGCTACCATAGCCTGGTTCCAGTGGTCCAGTGTTTTAGAACAGTCAGGTCATGCTACCAGTAGCCTGGTTCCAGTGGTCCAATGTTTTAGAACGGTGAGGTCATGCTACAGTAGCCTGGTTCCAGTGGTCCAGTGTTTTAGAACAGTGAGGTCATGCTACTGGTTCCAGTGGTCCAGTGTTTTAGAACAGTCAGGTCATGCTACAGTAGCCTGGTTCCAGTGGTCCAATGTTTTAGAACAGTGAGGTCATGCTACTGGTTCCAGTGGTCCAGTGTTTTAGATCGATGAGGTCATGCTACAGTAGCCTGGTTCCAGTGGTCCAATGTTTTAGAACGGTGAGGTCATGCTACAGTAGCCTGGTTCCAGTGGTCCAGTGTTTTAGAACAGTGAGGTCATGCTACTGGTTCCAGTGGTCCAGTGTTTTAGATCGAGTGAGGTCATGCTACAGTAGCCTGGTTCCAGTGGTCCAATGTTTTAGAACGGTGAGGTCATGCTACAGTAGCCTGGTTCCAGTGGTCCAGTGTTTTAGAACAGTGAGGTCATGCTACTGGTTCCAGTGGTCCAGTGTTTTAGATCGATGAGGTCATGCTACAGTAGCCTGGTTCCAGATATCTTTGTGCTGTCTTTTTAACTCCCATGGTCATTGCATGACAACACCTATAGACGTTTGCTATAGGCCAACAAACACAAACAGGTACGGGACCACCAGGCTGATGATAGTCTATCTGGATGTGACTGGAGTTACAGTACTGTACAGTACATAGAGTTACCTGGTGCCAGATCTGTTTGTATTGTCTTTCCTACATCACTGATCATAGGAGTTGGTATGACAGCACAAACAGATCTGGTACCAGGCTAAGATGTGGTTGGGATGCGTTAAATAACTTACCGGAGAACCTTCCTTGACGGAGCTCTTGAACTGTACTGGTTTGCTCATAGTGATGATGCCTTTAAAGCTAATCTTCTGCTGCTCACTGCTGTTCTGAACGAGGGACACATCCTTACACTGAGAGAAGGAGAGAAAGAAGAATTTGAGGTCTGGCTACAGAGCCGGAGAGCTGGCTACAGAATTAAAGGTCTGGCTACAGAGCCGGAGAGCTGGCTATAGAGCCGGAGAGCTGGCTACAGAATTAAAGGTCTGGCTACAGAATTAAAGGTCTGGCTACAGAGTTGGGGGTATGGCTACAGAACTGAAGGTCTGGCTACAGAGTTGGGGGTATGGCTACAGAGCCGGAGAGCTGGCTACAGAGCCGGAGGTATGGCTACAGAACTGAAGGTCTGGCTACAGAGTTGGGGGTATGGCTACAGAGCCGGAGAGCTGGCTACAGAATTAAAGGTCTGGCTACAGAGTTGGGGGTATGGCTACAGAATTAAAGGTCTGGCTACAGAGTTGGGGGTATGGCTACAGAGTTGGGGGTATGGCTACAGAGCTGGAGGTCTGGCTACAGAGTTGGAGGTCTGGCTACAGAACTGAAGGTCTGGCTACAGAGCTGGAGGTCTGGCTACAGAGTTGGAGGGCTGGCTACAGAGCTGGAGGTCTGGCTACAGAGCTGGCTACAGAGTTGGGGGTATGGCTACAGAGTTGGAGGGCTGGCTACAGAGTTGGAGAGCTGGCTACAGAGTTGGAGGGCTGGCTACAGAGCTGGAGGTCTGGCTACAGAGCCGGCGGTATGGCTACAGAGCCGGAGGGCTGGCTACAGAGTTGGAGGGCTGGCTACAGAGTTGGAGGGCAGAGCCGGAGGGCTGGCTACAGAGTTGGAGGGCTGGCTACAGAGTTGGAGGGCTGGCTACAGAGTTGGGAGTATGGCTACAGAGCCGGAGGGCTGGCTACAGAGCTGGAGAGCTGGCTAGGTATCATAGTGTATTTATTATACAGGGACTTGTGTGGCAGGCCATTTACTTGTTAGTGTATCTACTTTGTGATCGTTTTGTTACAGTATATGATAAGAAGACTATGACCATTTTAAGTTTTGTTTGGAAAGAAAATTGTTGTTCATGATTATTCCTCTTGAGTGAGTAACCTCTCAGAAGTTAACAGAGCAGTGACTTGTGAAGAGAGAGGAGATATTGAGATGGGGTTTCTGGTTTCTGTTCCAACAGTCTGAGACAGAGGCCCCATTCAGCCACCTAGAAGGCAGGTACAATGGGCCCTTTAGTCCCCCAATCACTCATCCTCACCCCTCCTCCCGGCCTGTAACCGTACCTGTACCAGCGTGATCCACACCTGCTCCAGGGCCTCTTGGTAACTCAGCCGGACACACACCTTCCCCAGCTCTCTCTGCTCCCTCTCATCGCCTGACAACGTGATGGACTCTACAAGACACACAGAGACATACGTTAGCTCAACGGAAAACACAACGTTGTAACCTACACTCCAAGAAAAAAAATGGTTCCAAAAGGTTTCTTCGGGCTATCCACATAGGAGAACCCTTTTGGGTTCCATGTAGAACCTTCTGTGGAAAAAGTTCTACATTGAACGAAAAAAGTTCTAGACAGCACTTTTTTTTCTAAGAGTAAGCTATATATTTTTTTTTAAGCAGCAACAACCTGGGGAATAGTTACAGGGGAGAGGAGGGGGGGATGAATGAGCCGTCTGGAAGCTGGGGAGGATTAGGTGGCCATGATGTTATGAGGGACAGATTCAGAGTTTAGCCAGGACACCGGGGTTAACACCCCTACTCTTACAATAAGTGCCATATGATCTTTAGTGACCACAGAGTCAGGACACCCGTTTAACGTCCCATCTGAAAGAAGGAACCCAACACAGGGCAATGTCCCCAATCACTGCCCTGGGGCGTTGAGATATTTCTTTCAGATCAGAGGAAACAGTGCCTCCTACTGGCCTTCCAACACCACTTCTAGCAGCATCTGGTCTCCCATCCAGGGATGGACCAGGACCAACCCTGTTAAGCTTCAGAAGCAAGCCAGCAGTGGGATGCAGGGTAGTATGCTGCTGGCCAGAACTCATGAGTGTTTGTTTGAATATCGATCTGCAATGTGGAGTTTGTTGTATATTGTTGTGTGTGTGTATGTTTGACTGATACCATGTGGACACCCCTTCCAATTAATGGATTTGGCTATTTCAGCCACACCCGTTGCTGACAGGTGTAAAAAAAAAAAAAATCGCGCACACAGCCATGCAATCTCCATAGACAAACATTGACACAATCCGTACCGGTAGTTAGGAGAACGGCAAACACCTTATTTCTTTGGTTCCTCAATATACATTTACCATATTACAATGTAGGCTATGTGTTACAGCACTACTTTTGGTGTCCCCCTCAGGAATTGCTCTTGAGAAAATGTCATGTAATTGTCCCCTCCAAAGTGGATATCAGATTTTCGCCCCTGGCTAGGCCTGTTGCCAAGCACAATGACCAAATTGCAGGCTTTCAAAAGAAGCTAATGATTCCTGATGCTTTCTGGTAAAGTATTTTGAATTATTTAATTTATTTCTGTATAGACAGAAGTAATTATATAATTTCAGCAAATGTATTTCCATTTACTTACCAATTGGACCCACTGTTCTGCCATTTCACTCCTGTTTTGCACTCTTAGAAAAAATGGTGCTATCTAGAAACTGAAATTATTCTTAGAGAACCCTTTGAAGAACCCCTTTTCGGTTCCAGGTAGAAGGGTGTGTGTATTGGTTTTCATATCACCTTTCTTTCGTTGTCCAGAAGCCAAAGGCCAGAAGCCTAGACATATTATCAACCCATACTAGTTGTTGCATCTTTAGATCTTCCCCCACTTTCTAAGTTTCTAACACAGATTTTAATCTGTCACATATGGAACCGCTATCACGTGCTCTGTTTAGAATGGTGTTTTTTCCAGGTGTGCTGTTTGGAATGGTGGTTTCCCAGGTGTGCTGTTTGGAAAGGTGTTTCCCAGGTGTGCTGTTTGGAATGGTTTTTCCCAGGTGTGCTGTTTGGAATGGTGTTTTTCCCAGGTGTGCTGTTTGGAATGGTGTTTTTCCCAGGTGTGCTGTTTGGAATGGTGTTTCCCCAGGTGTGCTGTTTGGAATGGGGTTTTTCCCAGGTGTGCTGTTTGGAATGGTGTTTTTTCCAGGTGTGCTGTTTGGAATGGTGTTTCCCCAGGTGTGCTGTTTGGAATGGTGTTTCCCCAGGTGTGCTGTTTGGAATGGTGTTTCTCCAGGTGTGCTGTTTGGAATGGTGGTTTCCCAGGTGTGCTGTTTGGAATGGTGTTTTTTCCAGGTGTGCTGTTTGGAATGGTGTTTCCCAGGTGTGCTGTTTGGAATGGTGTTTTCCCAGGTGTGCTGTTTGGAATGGTGTTTTCCCAGGTGTGCTGTTTGGAATGGTGTTTTCCCAGGTGTGCTGTTTGGAATGGTGTTTTTTTCCAGGTGTGCTGTTTAGTATGGTGTTTCCCGGGTGTGCTATTTAGAATGGTGTTTCCCCAAGTGTGCTGTTTGGAATTGTGTTTTTATCCAAGGTGTGCTGTTTGGAATGGTGTTTCCCCAGGTGTGCTGTTTGTAATGGTGTTTTCCCAGGTGTGCTGTTTGGAATGGTGTTTTTTCCAGGTATGCTGTTTGAAATTGTGTTTTTTCCCAGGTGTGCTGTTTGGAATGGTGTTTCCCCAGGTGTGCTGTTTGTAATGGTGTTTTCCCAGGTGTGCTCTTTGAAATTTGTGTTTTTCCAGGTGTGCTGTTTTGAATGGTGTTTTTTCCAGGTGTGCTGTTTAGAATGGTCTTTCCCGGGTGTGCTATTTAGAATGGTGTTTCCCCAGGTGTGCTGTTTGGAATGGTGTTTTCCCAGGTGTGCTGTTTGGAATGGTGTTTTTACCAGGTGTGCTGTTTGGAATGGTGTTTTTACCAGGTTTGCTCTTTGAAATGGTGTTTTCCCAGGTGTGCTGTTTGGAATGGTGTTTTTTCCAGGTGAGCTGTTTGGAATGGTGTTTCCCCAGGTGTGCTGTTTGGAATGGTGTTTTTTCCAGGTGTGCTGTTTGCAATGGTGTTTCCCAGGTGTGCTGTTTGGAATGGTGTTTTTATCCCAGGTGTGCTGTTTGGAATGGTGTTTCCCAAGGTGTGCTGTTTGGAATGGTGTTTTCCCAGGTGTGCTGGTTGGAATGGTGTTTTCCCAGGTGTGCTGGTTGGAATGGTGTTTTCCCAGGTGTGCTGTTTGGAATGGTGTTTTTCCCAGGTGTGCTGTTTGGAATGGTGTTTTTCCCAGGTGTGCTGTTTGGAATGGTGTTTTCCCAGGTGTGCTGTTTGGAATGGTGTTTTTTCCAGGTGTGCTGTTTGGAATGGTGTTTTCCCAGGTGTGCTGTTTGGAATGGTGTTTTCCCAGGTGTGCTGTTTGGAATGGTGTTTTTCCCAGGTGTGCTGTTTGGAATGGTGTTTTTCCCAGGTGTGCTGTTTGGAATGGTGTTTCCCAGGTGTGCTGTTTGGAATGGTGTTTTTATCCAAGGTGTGCTGTTTGGAATGGTGTTTTCCCAGGTGTGCTGTTTGGAATGGTGTTTCCCCAGGTGTGCTGTTTGGAATGGTGTTTTCCCAGGTGTGCTGTTTGGAATGGTGTTTCTCCAGGTGTGCTGTTTGTAATGGTGTTTTCCCAGGTGTGCTGTTTGGAATGGTGTTTTTTCCAGGTGTGCTGTTTGGAATGGTGTTTCCCCAGGTGTGCTGTTTGGAATGGTGTTTTTCCCAGGTGTGCTGTTTGGAATGGTGTTTCCCAGGTGTGCTGTTTGGAATGGTGTTTTTATCCAAGGTGTGCTGTTTGGAATGGTGTTTTCCCAGGTGTGCTGTTTGGAATGGTGTTTCCCCAGGTGTGCTGTTTGGAATGGTGTTTTCCCAGGTGTGCTGTTTGGAATGGTGTTTTCCCAGGTGTGCTGTTTGGAATGGTGTTTTCCAGGTGTGCTGTTTGGAATGGTGTTTTCCAGGTGTGCTGTTTAGAATGGTGTTTTTATCCAAGGTGTGCTGTTTGGAATGGTGTTTTTTCCAGGTGTGCTGTTTGGAATGGTGTTTTTATCCAAGGTGTGCTGTTTGGAATGGTGTTTCCCCAGGTGTGCTGTTTGGAAAGGTGTTTCCCAGGTGTGCTGTTTGGAATGGTTTTTCCCAGGTGTGCTGTTTGGAATGGTGTTTTTCCCAGGTGTGCTGTTTGGAATGGTGTTTTTCCCAGGTGTGCTGTTTGGAATGGTGTTTCCCCAGGTGTGCTGTTTGGAATGGGGTTTTTCCCAGGTGTGCTGTTTGGAATGGTGTTTTTTCCAGGTGTGCTGTTTGGAATGGTGTTTCCCCAGGTGTGCTGTTTGGAATGGTGTTTCCCCAGGTGTGCTGTTTGGAATGGTGTTTTCCCAGGTGTGCTGTTTGGAATGGTGTTTTCCAGGTGTGCTGTTTGGAATGGTGTTTTCCAGGTGTGCTGTTTAAAATGGTGTTTTTATCCAAGGTGTGCTGTTTGGAATGGTGTTTTTTCCAGGTGTGCTGTTTGGAATGGTGTTTTTATCCAAGGTGTGCTGTTTGGAATGGTGTTTCCCCAGGTGTGCTGTTTGGAAAGGTGTTTCCCAGGTGTGCTGTTTGGAATGGTTTTTCCCAGGTGTGCTGTTTGGAATGGTGTTTTTCCCAGGTGTGCTGTTTGGAATGGTGTTTTTCCCAGGTGTGCTGTTTGGAATGGTGTTTCCCCAGGTGTGCTGTTTGGAATGGGGTTTTTCCCAGGTGTGCTGTTTGGAATGGTGTTTTTTCCAGGTGTGCTGTTTGGAATGGTGGTTTCCCAGGTGTGCTGTTTGGAATGGTGGTTTCCCAGGTGTGCTGTTTGGAATGGGGTTTTTCCCAGGTGTGCTGTTTGGAATGGTGTTTTTTCCAGGTGTGCTGTTTGGAATGGTGTTTCCCCAGGTGTGCTGTTTGGAATGGTGTTTCCCCAGGTGTGCTGTTTGGAATGGTGTTTCTCCAGGTGTGCTGTTTGGAATGGTGGTTTCCCAGGTGTGCTGTTTGGAATGGTGTTTTTTCCAGGTGTGCTGTTTGGAATGGTGTTTCCCAGGTGTGCTGTTTGGAATGGTGTTTCCCCAGGTGTGCTGTTTGGAATGGTGTTTTCCCAGGTGTGCTGTTTGGAATGGTGTTTTTTTCCAGGTGTGCTGTTTGGAATGGTGTTTTTCTCAGGTGTGCTGTTTAGAATGGTGTTTTTTCCAGGTGTGCTGTTTAGTATGGTGTTTCCCGGGTGTGCTATTTAGAATGGTGTTTCCCCAAGTGTGCTGTTTGGAATTGTGTTTTTATCCAAGGTGTGCTGTTTGGAATGGTGTTTCCCCAGGTGTGCTGTTTGTAATGGTGTTTTCCCAGGTGTGCTGTTTGGAATGGTGTTTTTTCCAGGTATGCTGTTTGAAATTGTGTTTTTTCCCAGGTGTGCTGTTTGGAATGGTGTTTCCCCAGGTGTGCTGTTTGTAATGGTGTTTTCCCAGGTGTGCTCTTTGAAATTTGTGTTTTTCCAGGTGTGCTGTTTTGAATGGTGTTTTTTCCAGGTGTGCTGTTTAGAATGGTCTTTCCCGGGTGTGCTATTTAGAATGGTGTTTCCCCAGGTGTGCTGTTTGGAATGGTGTTTTCCCAGGTGTGCTGTTTGGAATGGTGTTTTTACCAGGTGTGCTGTTTGGAATGGTGTTTTTACCAGGTTTGCTCTTTGAAATGGTGTTTTCCCAGGTGTGCTGTTTGGAATGGTGTTTTTTCCAGGTGAGCTGTTTGGAATGGTGTTTCCCCAGGTGTGCTGTTTGGAATGGTGTTTTTTCCAGGTGTGCTGTTTGCAATGGTGTTTCCCAGGTGTGCTGTTTGGAATGGTGTTTTTATCCCAGGTGTGCTGTTTGGAATGGTGTTTCCCAAGGTGTGCTGTTTGGAATGGTGTTTTCCCAGGTGTGCTGGTTGGAATGGTGTTTTCCCAGGTGTGCTGGTTGGAATGGTGTTTTCCCAGGTGTGCTGTTTGGAATGGTGTTTTTCCCAGGTGTGCTGTTTGGAATGGTGTTTTTCCCAGGTGTGCTGTTTGGAATGGTGTTTTCCCAGGTGTGCTGTTTGGAATGGTGTTTTTTCCAGGTGTGCTGTTTGGAATGGTGTTTTCCCAGGTGTGCTGTTTGGAATGGTGTTTCCCCAGGTGTGCTGTTTGGAATGGTGTTTTCCCAGGTGTGCTGTTTGGAATGGTGTTTCTCCAGGTGTGCTGTTTGTAATGGTGTTTTCCCAGGTGTGCTGTTTGGAATGGTGTTTTTTCCAGGTGTGCTGTTTGGAATGGTGTTTCCCCAGGTGTGCTGTTTGGAATGGTGTTTTTTCCAGGTGTGCTGTTTGCAATGGTGTTTCCCAGGTGTGCTGTTTGGAATGGTGTTTTTATCCCAGGTGTGCTGTTTGGAATGGTGTTTCCCAAGGTGTGCTGTTTGGAATGGTGTTTTCCCAGGTGTGCTGGTTGGAATGGTGTTTTCCCAGGTGTGCTGGTTGGAATGGTGTTTTCCCAGGTGTGCTGTTTGGAATGGTGTTTCCCCAGGTGTGCTGTTTGTAATGGTGTTTTCCCAGGTGTGCTGTTTGGAATGGTGTTTTTCCCAGGTGTGCTGTTTGGAATGGTGTTTTTCCCAGGTGTGCTGTTTGGAATGGTGTTTTCCCAGGTGTGCTGTTTGGAATGGTGTTTTTTCCAGGTGTGCTGTTTGGAATGGTGTTTTCCCAGGTGTGCTGTTTGGAATGGTGTTTTCCCAGGTGTGCTGTTTGGAATGGTGTTTTTCCCAGGTGTGCTGTTTGGAATGGTGTTTTTCCCAGGTGTGCTGTTTGGAATGGTGTTTCCCAGGTGTGCTGTTTGGAATGGTGTTTTTATCCAAGGTGTGCTGTTTGGAATGGTGTTTTCCCAGGTGTGCTGTTTGGAATGGTGTTTCCCCAGGTGTGCTGTTTGGAATGGTGTTTTCCCAGGTGTGCTGTTTGGAATGGTGTTTCTCCAGGTGTGCTGTTTGTAATGGTGTTTTCCCAGGTGTGCTGTTTGGAATGGTGTTTTTTCCAGGTGTGCTGTTTGGAATGGTGTTTCCCCAGGTGTGCTGTTTGGAATGGTGTTTTTCCCAGGTGTGCTGTTTGGAATGGTGTTTCCCAGGTGTGCTGTTTGGAATGGTGTTTCCCCAGGTGTGCTGTTTGGAATGGTGTTTTCCCAGGTGTGCTGTTTGGAATGGTGTTTTCCCAGGTGTGCTGTTTGGAATGGTGTTTTCCAGGTGTGCTGTTTGGAATGGTGTTTTCCAGGTGTGCTGTTTAGAATGGTGTTTTTATCCAAGGTGTGCTGTTTGGAATGGTGTTTTTTCCAGGTGTGCTGTTTGGAATGGTGTTTTTATCCAAGGTGTGCTGTTTGGAATGGTGTTTCCCAGGTGTGCTGTTTGGAATGGTGTTTCCCCAGGTGTGCTGTTTGGAATGGTGTTTTCCCAGGTGTGCTGTTTGGAATGGTGTTTTCCCAGGTGTGCTGTTTGTAATGGTGTTTTCCAGGTGCGCTGTTTGGAATGGTGTTTTCCCGTGAATTGCATTTTGGCAAATGTTTGAAATTGACTGCTTCATTAGATGAGCTGTGTGTTCTGTTCGGATTCATTACCATAATCGAAATGTGATTTAGGTCTGACCCTGGTGTGTGTGTGTGTGTGTGTGTGTGTGTGTGTGTGTGTGTGTGTGTGTGTGTGTGTGTGTGTGTGTGTGTGTGTGTGTGTGTGTGTGTGTAATGGTTACCAAGACTACGGCTGCTCTCCAGGGAGTCCCTCTTGGAGGATGAAGCACTGCCGCTCTGTACATTGGACACACTGTCGTAACGCTGCATCGGGATAAACACAACGTGTTTTAAACAGTGGACGCAATGTCGCAACAAAACACAGAGACAGTATTGCATGATATCAAGAGAAAGTCAACAAGACATGAACAGGATACTCAAACAGCCTCTGTATTATTATCTACCGGTATGTATAATTACACTAAACACAGTAACAGCTGTAAAGGTAGTTTCCCCAATAACACGTTATAAATAAAACACTACAACACACGAAGGACAGCCGAAAAACTACTTGCGTTACTTTTGACCAAGGCCCATAGGTCACTATAAAGGCAATATAATGCCATTTGGAGTACAACTCAGGAGTACTATGTGTTCAGCACTGAAGCCTATCACGTTATTTAAGACGAGGTTCTGTACGAGAGATTGTAATGTTTCTTGTGGTTTTGGGGCGAGACACGAGATACGGAGTATTCATAACAGCTTCACTATCGATATATATATATATATATATATATATATGTATATACCTGGTAACCAATGGGTTGTTGATGACACGCGAATACGATACAGTACTACACCATATCCTTTACTAATACAGCTAAGAGAACCCCACCCAGACAGCCCTAACCAAACCCTTTGTGATACACTACATATAAATGTGATTGATTTCCACTTCATTTAACACAATCAACAGAGATTTGCTCCGTCTTTTACAGACAGCAAGTTGAGTAACGGTCAATGAAAACATTGATGATACAAGTGACGCACAATGATTTAAGAGGACAGAAATAGGTATGGCAGCTCATAGGTTAGGCGTTAGGCTTGGTTTACTGTGTGGTTTCACGGGTGCCGAGTTAAATAAATATTACATAACATAAAACCTCACCTGTATGTGGTTGTGAGGGCTGGAGTTGGACAGATCAAACATGGATTTACTCAGACTCTGTCTTCCAGTCTTCATATTCCCACCTGAAAGCCAAGCCAACCAAGAGGATTTATACCAACGTGAAAGCCAAGCCAACAGTTAATGGTACTTAAAAGACACAGGAATATCTAAATCTAAATGATACACCGTGAACCTTTTCTTAGTGTGATGATTTTCTATTGAATTTTTCTGATATTGTAGTTTAACACCTGATTCAGAGGTCCTGGTCTCTCCTCACACTATATCCATAACGCTAAAATAATGGGAAGGGCAGATAACCGCAAACTGTCAAAAATTTCGAAAAATCTAAAACGGAAGCTCAGGTTCTAAATATTGGAAAACAGTGCCTAGAGTTCCATCCAATTAGCGACAGATTTTTATGCTAATATTCAAAAATATGCATAAAGAATATATGTGAATTTTCCCACCTGTGGTGTTTACACCAAACTAACTTGTTGCAGATTTTTTTTATGTACCGAATAGAAATCTAATATTTTTTCCAATCGCATTTTCAACTCTACGGATAGTTTTATTACAAAAACTGTTCCGTTAAATAACAAATGTGCCTACTCAGGTCTTGGACCACGCTCTCTAGACAACAACTCCCAGATAACGGTAGCCAGTCTAAATGATGAGATTAGTTTGGTCAGAGCAGCAAGAACGTTTTTCTTTGTCAAACGGCAGTCAAGCATCGATCATCATGTCACTAGAATCAGACCCTCGATATTTATTGGAAAGGAGCATCAAGCCCGTGCCATACGCGGGGGGTGCGACGGGGGTGTATTACAGTACAGGGTGGGGTCGTACGGGGGGTGTCGTCAGTGGTGAGGGTGATTACAGTACAGGGTTAGGTGGGTGATATTACAGTACAGGGGTGTTAGTGTGATATTACAGTACAGTGTTAGGGGTGATATTACAGTACGGAGTGGTCGTCAGTGTTAGTGTGATATTACAGTACAGTGTTAGGGTGATATTACAGTACAGGGTTAGTGTGATATTACAGTACAGGGTTAGTGTTAGGGTGATATTACAGTACGGGGGAGGTGTCGTCAGGTGGGTGATATTACAGTACGGGGGAGTGGTCGTCAGGTAGGGTGATATTACAGTACAGGGTTAGGGTGATATTACAGTACAGGGTTAGGGTGATATTACAGTACAGGGTTAGGGTGATATTACAGTACAGGGTTAGGGTGACATTACAGTACAGTGTTAGGGTGATATTACAGTACAGTGTTAGGGTGATATTACAGTACAGGGTTAGGGTGATATTACAGTACAGTGTTAGTGTGATATTACAGTACAGTGTTAGGGTGATATTACAGTACAGTGTTAGGGTGATATTACAGTACAGGGTTATAGTGATATTACAGTACAGTGTTAGGGTGATATTACAGTACAGGGTTAGTGTTAGGGTGATATTACAGTACAGGGTTATAGTGATATTACAGTACAGGGTTAGTGTTAGGGTGATATTACAGTACAGTGTTAGGGTGATATTACAGTACAGTGTTAGTGTTAGGGTGATATTACAGTACAGGGTTATAGTGATATTACAGTACAGGGTTCGTGTTAGGGTGATATTACAGTACAGGGTTATAGTGATATTACAGTACAGGGTGTTAGGGTGATATTACAGTACAGGGTTAGGGTGATATTACAGTACAGGGTTAATGTTAGGGTGATATTACAGTACAGGGTTAGTGTGATATTACAGTACAGGTTAATGTTAGGGTGATATTACAGTACAGGGTTAGTGTGATATTACAGTACAGGGTTAATGTTAGGGTGATATTACAGTACAGTGTTAGGGTGATATTACAGTACAGGGTTAGTGTGATATTACAGTACAGGGTTAGTGTTAGGGTGATATTACAGTACAGGGTTAATGTTAGGGTGATATTACAGTACAGGGTTAGTGTGATATTACAGTACAGGTTTAGTGTTAGGGTGATATTACAGTACAGGTTTAGTGTTAGGGTGATATTACAGTACAGGGTTAGGGTGATATTACAGTACAGGGTTAGTGTTAGTGTGATATTACAGTACAGGTTTAGTGTTAGGGTGATATTACAGTACAGGGTTATAGTGATATTACAGTACAGTGTTAGGGTGATATTACAGTACAGTGTTAGTGTGATATTACAGTACAGGTTTAGTGTTAGGGTGATATTACAGTACAGGGTTAATGTTAGGGTGATATTACAGTACAGGGTTAGTGTGATATTACAGTACAGGTTTAGTGTTAGGGTGATATTACAGTACAGGTTTAGTGTTAGTGTGATATTACAGTACAGGTTTAGTGTTAGGGTGATATTACAGTACACACCTGATCCACGGGGAGTCTTTTCCAGGGTGCTGTGTGGTGTTGTCCCGGGACACATGTTGGGGGAGGAGTCAGGGTTATAGACGATGTGATTGGCCCCTGACAGCTCAGCCTTCCTATCTGCATAGGCGCTACTGGCTGAACCCGGGGTACACAAAGGTTAGAGGTGACAGGTCAGAAGTTACAGGACACATCACCTAAACCTGGGGTACACACAGAATTTATCAACATAATCAATACACAGTAGGTACATTATTGTGATATTAGAGACAGTTTGATTCTGGTCAAAAATGCAATCATATCACATGCAATTTTACCATTTATAAAATGGTCTTATACACTGAGTGTACAAAACATTATAAGAACACCTGCCTAATATTGAGTTACACAGTTGTGTCAATTTGGCTGGATGTCCTTTGGGTGGTGGACCATTCTTGATACACATGGGAAACTGTTGTGTGTGTGAAAAACCCAGCAGCGTTGCAGTTCTTGACACAAACCAGTGCGCCTGGCACCGACTACCATACCTCATTCAAAGGCACGTACATATTTAGTCTTGTCCATTCACCCTCTGAATGACACAATCCATGTCTCAAGGCTTAAAAAAATCCTTCTTTATTAAACCGTCTCCTCCCCCTTCATCTACACTGATTGAAGTGGATTTAAGAGGTGACGTCAATAAGGGATCATAGTTTTCACCTGGATTCACCTGGTCAGTCTATGTCATTGGAAAGAGCAAGTGCTCTTAGTGTTTCCTATACTCAGTGTATATATATATATATATATATATATATATATATATATATATATATATATATATATATATATATATATATTTTAATACAGACTAGCGAAAAAAAATAAGTGAAACTTGACAAATTATCCAATGGATTATGATAATTATCTGGTTGGGAAAAAAGTGAAGATGCCAAGTGTAGACTACGGCAAATAAAACTGTAGCCAGAGACGGAAGAGGAAGCGAGACACTCCACTCCAGCTGTTTGTTTTTATCTGGTTCAATGAAAGTCAATGAACTAAGTAGACCAGACCCAGCTGCTATTACATTGGTGTCTATGGGAGACGCGTCCCTTTAAAAATTACTGAACGGTAAAAGGCCTGAGTGAACTATATTCATTCCTTCCCCCATCTTCGCTGGAGCCAAAGAAGATCTGTTATGTTGCTGTGCTCAGTCGTGACTCGCAAACTTTGCAGGTGTACCTGATTAATGAATAAACAGTGCCATGCTGGTGGGTGGTACCATTCAAATAAAACCCAGCCCTGAAACGAAATGTACTGGAAGCTAAAAAAAATGATGTACACGTTATGTCATAGGAAAAGACACACCATTGGCAAGAATTTGCACCAAGCTGACAGTTCGGGTTGTCACTTCAAGCCCAAATACGTCATACTTTGACTCAGCTTGAAAAAAATATATGGATTTCTACTGGGGTGGGCATTTAGAAGTTAAATGACAAATATTTAGGCTATATTGAAGCGTTAGGTTAGGTTCTAGGCCGAGGAATAGCCGATCGGATCAGAAAAGAGGCAGAATGGAAGTGAAGCTATACTCCTGAATAACTGAGCCTATTGGAAGCATACATTTAGATTTGAGTAATTTAGCAGACGCTCTTATCCAGAGCGACTTACAGTAGCGAATACATACATTTAATTCATTTTCATACATTTTTTCTCCGTACTGGTCCCCCGTAGGAATCGAACCCACAACCCTGGCGTTGCAAACACCATGCTCTACCAACTGAGCCACACATAGGTCTATGTGTCTATGTCTATGTGTAAAAAATACAGTCAGACTGTCCTGTGCTTTTCTAGACGTTATAATCTGTCGAGAGAGTAGACCTACAACTGATCCAAACGGAACGAAACATTCAAATAATGCTATTGTTTAAAATTGGTGTTTTCACTGCAGTTTACAGCCTAGAGTAGAATTGTACTCACTTGAAAAACAATAATGCAAATATTAATTAGATTGTGGTGTTGTAGTCTAGGTAGGATAGTTTTACTGTCCCTAAGGCCATAAAAAAATGTCATTAACTGTAAAAGTGATGCGAGCCAGCAGGGGAGGAAAAAAACGGTACCTTTTGTAATAATACTAAACAACTTTTTGTAACATCACCTAGCGACCTCACCAACAGATGTTTTAGCCTTTTGGTATAGTAGCGAATGCCGGGGCAGGGAATACAACTCGCGTCGCTGGCGTGAAAGACAAAAAAAAACCACCCTATACATCACACCAGTAGGGTTAACCCACTTGCTGTGAATTGTAATGTGGCTCATATAGCGAGTTTTTCTACACTGGCCCCTCTGTGCTTGAAGGCACGTCACCTGTGCTTCGACTACTCAGCCCCATAGCACATCCGAACCGCGCGTTCGCCATTCTCACTCCTGACACCAATGTAGCGAAAGGCAGGACAAGGAAGTGAAACCGAGTCACTGGCATGAAAGGCAAACACCTTATGTAAACACCTTATGTAAACACCCTATGCATATATAGTAAATTACATGTGTACGGCTTTAAACAAGATCAATAGGGGAGATTTTTAAGCTGTGTCTCTCATGTCTTGACTGTTCTTAATAATTGCGTAATGCCTCACCTTGCCTCTCCGCTGCCTATCAGCCATCCCTCTATGTTCTTGTGGCGTTTAGATATATTGGAATATTTTTATTGAATATTATATTTGCATATTTGAATGATTTTATGTGTGGTAGGATTGCTAGTTAATTAACCTATTGCAGATCTGGACAAAAGGTTCACCTACCACCATCGTTACTATTGATAGAGGGCAGGATAGAGTTGACTGTATAGTTAAGCGTGCAGAAAAGCGTGGTGCATAAGGGAAGTACCAAAACACCTTGATTGGGAAGGAGCATGTAAGAAGACTAGGAAATGTGGCTATATGGAAGACATTATATAGTAAAACATGTACATTTAGAAGTGTCCCTTAGTAATAAAACACGGATTTATATAGATTTTCACTAAAAAAATAAAAACATTGATTGATTTGGTTCGTACTGTGTATCCACGGTGTCAGGTAGCCGAGGTAACGTGAGCCTGGCGGTTGGACGTAGGAAGGTTTGAACGTGGGGATGACAAAGGGAACGTCTTTCCCACCCGGGGGGAGTTTAGAGAGGAGATAGTCTTCCGATACACCTACACTCTTCCTGGGGTCACCTGAGATGGCTCTGGCAGGGGACATCTTCACCGTTATCACTACAGAGTAGGACATACATAGATCAGTTAAAATATACTGAACAAAAAAATATCAAAACGCAACATGCAACAATTTCAATGATTTTACTGAGTTTACAGCTGATTTTAAGGAAATCAGTCAATTGAAATAAATGAATTAGGCCCTAATCTATGGATTTCACATGACTGGGCAGAGCCAGCGATGGCCCAGCCAATCAGAATGACTTTTTTCCCCACAAAAGGGCTTCATTACAGACAGAAATACTCGTCAGTTTCATCAGCTGTCCGGGTGTCTGGTCTCAGATTATCCCCCAGGTGAAGAAGCCAGGTGTGGAGGTCCTGGGCTGGCGTGGTTACACGTTGTGAGGCCGGTTGGGCGTACTGACAAATTCTCTAAAATGACGTTGGAGGCTGCTTATGGTAGAGAAATGAACATTCAATTCTCTGGCAACAGCTCTAGTGGACATTCCTGCAGTGAGCATGCCAATTGCACGCTCCCTCAAAACATGAGAGATCTGCGGCATTGCGTTGTGTAACAAAACTGCACATTTTAGAGTGGCATTTTATTGTCCCCAGCACAAGGTGCACCTGTGTAATGTTCATGCTGTTTAATCGGCATCTTGATATGCCACACCTGTCAGGTGGATGGATTATCTTGGCAAAGGATAAATGCTCACTAACAGGGATGTAAACAAATTTGTGCACAACATTTGAGAGAAAAAAAGCTTTTTGTGCGTAGGGAACATTTCTGGGATCTTTTATTTCAGCTCATGAAACATGGGACCAACACTTTACATGTTGTGTTTAAATTTTTGTTCAGTGTAGTTTATATCCCACTTATTGAAAGAGATAATTCCACTCCCAGGGGGCATTTTCAATGTGAACTCTACAGAGTACAGGACATTCATCACATACTATTCACGTATCACATGTAATTTGGGCAATATCCTACATTTGACTATTTGAAATGGGAAAATTAACAACTTACATGAAAGTAAAACAAAATGGTGTTTTGTTCTCAAATCTATTTTACTTAACAAACAATTGTCAGAAGGATGTAAGGCTATAACACACGGAATAATCCAGTATAGTTTAGAATATTTTTTTTATATTTATAAAGTTAACAATTTACCTTGCTGTTCGATTGCCTTGTCTTTGCCTAGGAAGCTTTTGAAGCAGTTATTGATGCATTCCATTGCCATGCTGTAACAGGGTCGAAATCAGAGTCGACATTAAAGCAGAGTGCAACATTAAGCACAGGACAGGAGGCATGAAAGAGTCTCATAACTACACTCTCATTCATTTATAATTGACAATTTTTTTGGGGACAACAGAATACTTCATGAAATTAATAGACAGTAGTCGGCTATATCTTACGATGAAAATAGATGAATATCTAGAAAATGTAGTAACAATAAGATACCTATAACAATAAACAACTATTATAATCTCTCAATAATCAGATCAACCAAAACAAAACAACTTCTAAATACCTGCAAAGCGTTTATCCCGCCTGGAATACGCAGAACGGTTATCTCGCCAGGAATACAAGTGGAATAGTGGGAATTCTGCCAGTCTGTTTTGATCTGTGAAACCTCCTCTGGAACCTCAGATTAGTGTTGGATCCTAGTGCCTGTCTATTATAGTGCTGGTTGACCAGTGTTGGCACGCACTCTCTCTCTCACACACACCTACTCTCTGTCTCAAGGGGAATGCCCTTCAACAAGACTTTCTCGGAAAAAACACCACAAGCTTCCTTCTCTGAACACAGAGAACAAACAAACAGGAGAACTCTCAATTGCTTCCTTAATAAAGAACAGACTCTTCAACTTTATCTCTCTATATACACTTGAAGTCTAGAAGTTTACATACACCTTAGGCAAATACATTTAAACTCAGTTTTTCACAATTCCTGACATTTAATCAGAGTAAAAATTCCCTGTCTTAGGTCTGTTAGGAGGATCACTTTAGTTTAAGAATGTGAAATGTCAGAATAATAGTTGAGAGAATGATTTATTTCAGCTTTTATTTCAGCTTTTATTTCTTTCATCACATTCCCAGTGGGTCAGAAGTTTACATACACTCAATTAGTATTTGCTAGCATTACCTTTACATTTTATAACTTGGGTCAAATGTTTCGGGTAGCCTTCCACAAGCTTCCCACAATAAGTTGGGTGAATTTTGGCCCATTCCTCCTGACAGAGCTGGTGTAACTGAGTCAGGTTTGTAGGCCTCCTTGCTCGCGCACGCTTTTTCAGTTCTGCCCACAAATTTTCTATAAGATTGAGGTCAGGGCTTTGTGATGGCCACTCCAATACCCTGACTTTGTTGTCCTTAAGCCATTTTGCCACAACTTTGGAAGTATGCTTGGGGTCATTGTCCATTTGGAAGACCATTTGCGACCAAGCTTTAACTTCCTGACTGTCTTGAGATGTTGCTTCAATATATCCACATCATTTTCCTACCTCATGATGCCATCTATTTTGTGAAGTGCACCAGTCCCTCCCGCAGCAAAGCAACCCCACAACATGATGCTGCCACCCCCGTGCTTCACGGTTGGGATGGTGTTTTTTGGCTTGCAAGCCTCCCCTTTTTCCTCCGAACATAACGATGGTCATTATGGCCAAACAGTTCTATTTTTGTTTCATCAGACCAGAGGACATTTCTCCAAAATGTACGATATTTGTCCCCATGTGCAGTTACAAACTGTAGTCTGGCTTTTTAATGGTGGTTTTGGAGCAGTGGCTTCTTCCTTGCTAAGCGGCCATTCAGGTTATGTCGATATAGGACTCGTTTTACTGTGGATATAGATACTTTTGTACCTGTTTCCTCCAGCATCTTCACAAGGTCCTTTTCTGTGGTTCTGGGAATTATTTGCACTTTTCGCAGCAAAGTACGTTCATCTCTGGGAGACAGAACGCGTCTCCTTCCTGAGAGGTATGACGGCTGCGTGGTCCCATGGTGTTTATACTTGCGTACTATTGTTTGTACAGATGAACGTGGTACCTTCAGGCGTTTGGAAATTTCTCCGAAGGATGAACCAGACTTGGTCTACAAGTTTTACCATTTTTTTCTGAGATCTTCGCTGATTTCTTTTGATTTTCCCATGATGTCAAGCAAAGAGGCACTGAGTTTGAAGGAATTCCTTGAAATACATCCACAGGTACACCTCCAATTGACTCAAATGATGTCAATTAGCCTATCAGAAGCTTCTAAAGCCATGACGTCCTTTTCTGGTATCTTCCAAGCTGTTTAAAGGCACAGTCAACTTAGTGTATGTAAACTTCTGACCCACTGGAATTGTGATACAGTGAATTATAAGTGAAATAATCTGTATGTACACAATTGTTGGAAAAATGACTTGTGTCATGCACAAAGTAGATGTCCTAACTGACTTGCCAAAACTACAGTATAGTTTGTTAACAAGAAATTTGTGGAGTGGTTGAAAAATGAGTTTTAATGACTCCAACCTAAGTGTATGTAAACTTCCGACTTCAACTGTATGTACAGTGCATTTATTAGGCGACCCTTATCACAAGTGATCTCATTTGACCACTTTAATAAAGGTCTTATGTCACACCCTAATCTGTTTCACCTGTCTTTGTGATTGTCTCCCCCCCCCCCTCCAGGTGTCACTTATTTTCTCCAGTGTATTTATCCCTGTGTTTCCTGTCTCCCTGTGCCAGTTCGTCTTGTATGTCCAAATCAACCAGCGTTTTTTCCCCCGTTCTCCTGCCTTTTTGCTATTTTCCTTTTGCTAGTCCTCCCGGGTTTTTGACCCTTGCCTGTTTTCTGGACTCTGAACCCGCCTGCCTGACCATTCTGCCTGCCTTGACCTTGAGCCTGTCTGCCACTCTGTACTTCCTGGACTCTGATCTGGTTTTGACCTTTTTGCCTGTCCACGACCATTCTCTTTGCCTACTCCATTTTGGATTATTAAACATCGAAGACTCCAACCATCTGCCTCCTGTGTCTCCATCTGTGGCTCGCCTTGTGTTATGATATCTTATTCCAAAATACCCATGACATTGTAACATAAGAAGAATAACTTTGACCAGATATAGTGTTCAGGTCTAGTACAATGTTTTATTATGACTGACTTGGCTCGCTTGTAGAACTTACAGGTTGTTACTGAAGAGGAATTAATGAAATCTGCCAAAGACTTTTAGACAAAAAAAAAAAAACACAAAACAGAACTGACCACCATTTTTTAAATTTTTATGGGGAGAGTTTTGTTCATGGCAAACGTAGCAAAATGAAACACAAAGACAATATTCAATGGAAATGTATCTTGTTATTACATCCGTTGTGCATCTGAGGGGGCACCGATGACAAAAATGATTGTCTCAAAAATGAAAAAATGAAAAATGGAATGTGTGTAGCTTAATTAGGATGGTAATTCACCAGCTGAAGGAGGTGAGCCCCCCCTATAACAGTAGAACACACACTTGTGTTGTTCATTCACAATACAGTGACAGAAACAAAGTGTACCCAGACCAGAGCAGTCATAGCCTGGTAGCAGTCTGTTTTGGGCTAACATTTCACTCCTTGCCATTCTCATGGAATGATAGCACAAACAGACATGGGATCAGGCTAATTCAGTCAGGTAGGTAGAAAACATACTGTCAAGGTTTTATTAAGGTCCTTTTTTTGTTTTTAACAGATCTTAGTCTGTAGATGGTTGACACACACAAAAAAAAGGCCAAAGCATCACTAACACATTGTATCACATATTGTAAAGCTCACATTCACAGCTTATTTAAAGGATAACGCTTCACAGAAAATAAGGTAACTGTGAGTTCATTAATAACACAAATAGAAGTACGCAGTAAACAACCCAGACTGACAACACTGCTTTCAATTACCTTAATAGTAAATGTCATTGGAAATCTGTATTTTTAAAGAGCAGAGGAGAGAGAGAGAGAGAGAGAGAGAGAGAGAGAGACAGACAGAGTCACACAGCCTTTACAATACAACATAAATATCCTTCTGTGTAGATACGTCCTTACTCTGATAGGCACCATAATGTACAGTCCAGTAACAGTCTGATGTATAGACAGTCATAATGTACAGTCCAGTAACAGTCTGATGTATAGACAGTCATAATGTACAGTCCAGTAACGGTCTGATGTATAGACAGTCATAATGTACAGTCCAGTAACAGTCTGATGTATAGACAGTCATAATGTACAGTCCAGTAACAGTCTGATGTATAGACAGTCATAATGTACAGTCCAGTAACAGTCTGATGTATAGACAGTCATAATGTACAGTCCAGTAACAGTCTGATGTATAGACAGTCATAATGTACCGTCCAGTAACAGTCTGATGTAAAGACAGTCATAATGTACAGTCTGATGTATAGACAGTCATAATGTACAGTCTGATGTATAGACAGTCATAATGTACAGTCCAGTAACAGTCTGATGTATAGACAGTCATAATGTACAGTCCAGTAACAGTCCAATGTATAGACAGTCATAATGTACAGTCCAATGAATAGACAGTCATAATGTACAGTCCAGTAACAGTCTGATGTATAGACAGTCATAATGTACAGTCTGATGTATAGACAGTCATAATGTACAGTCCAATGAATAGACAGTCATAATGTACAGTCCAATGAATAGACAGTCATAATGTACAGTCCAATGTATAGACAGTCATAATGTAAAGTCCAATGTATAGACAGTCATAATGTACAGTCCAATGTATAGACAGTCATAATGTACAGTCCAATGTATAGACAGTCATAATGTAAAGTCCAATGTATAGACAGTCATAATGTACAGTCCAGTAACGGTCTGATGTATAGACAGTCATAATGTACAGTCTGATGTATAGACAGTCATAATGTACAGCCCCCCCCCCCCGTCTCCTATAACAACGGGTAAGAGTTTATTGAGACGATAGTTGTAGTGGAAGAGACCCCATCATCCATAAAAAAATGGGAGTGAAGCAGAGTGGAGCTGCCTGCTGGAAGGAAGGAATCTAGGAAGGTAATACTTCGGGCTTGTGAGAGTTGGACCGGACGTAGTGATTGGTCAGAGGTCAGGGGTTAAAGGTCGGGGGGTGGGGGGGGGGGGGGGGGGGGGGGGGGGGCCTCAGTAAGGATGCTCAGACACGTATATCGTGAGCCGTATGATACTGCTGCCTCTGAAGTTGATGACGTTGTTAACGGTTACCATCTCCAGGTCCAGGACCAGCTCCCTGGGACCCTTGATGGGTCGAGACAGGACCAGAGTGGCACTCACGTTACTGGTTTGCTGCAACGAGAGAGAGAGAGAGAGAGAGAGACACAGACAGACAGACAGACAGACAGACAGACAGACAGACAGACAGACAGACAGACAGACAGACAGACAGACAGACAGACAGACAGACAGACAGACAGACAGACAGACAGACAGACAGACAGACAGACAGAGAGAGATTTCAGACATCATGGACTAATGGCTGAATGTAGCTCCTAACTTTAGACATCTGGGCCACTGTGTTTCTGCTTGGAATTTGAGATTGTAGGCCGTGTTACTGAAGTTTAAAGCACTTTTGAAATGTTTTGTTTATGTAAAGAATTTGTTAGAAATAAATTTGATAGATTGATTGTTTGACATATTGACGAAAAACATGGGATCAAATTGTCGGCCTCCATCTATCACGGGACAGTAGGCAGGCCTCTACACTCTAGTTATGCATGTGCCTCCCTCTGCCATATGGACAACATTGTATGATACACCAACTGAGCTACGACGGATAGACAGAGAGCAACTGGGGGCAAAAGAGCCGAGTGCAGAACTCTTGAGATATGCAGCGGGTAACTTCTATTGTAAACTACATTGCGCACGCCTGTTCTCTAAACTATGTGGAGATGTGGCAGAGAGTTCAGAACGATACTGTATGTTCACACTTTACCATGGAGGGATTTCATCACACTTTGTCTTTGCAGTACAGTACTACACACCAAAAACAGCTTGAGGAAACTTCTAGTCTTATCAAGGAATCAAAATATCCACCCAGTCAGCATCCCAAATTGCACCCAATTCCTACATAGTGCACTACAGTTGACCAGGGCCCTACATAGTGCACTACAGTTGACCAGGGCCCTACATAGTGCACTACAGTTGACCAGGGCCCTACATAGTGTTTATTATGGATCCCCATTAGTTCCTGCCAAGGCAGCAGCTACTCTTCCTGGGGTTTATTATGGATCCCCATTAGTTCCTGCCAAGGGAGCAGCTACTCTTCCTGGGGTTTATTATGGATCCCCATTAGTTCCTGCCAAGGTAGCAGCTTCTCTTCCTGGTGTCCAGCAAAATTAAGGCAGTTGTCCCATTTTAAAAACATTATATTACATGGCCCTCAGGCCGCTACTCCACTACCATCCTCATGAAGAACTCCCTACCACCCTCATGTAGAACTCTCCTCCCTCCCTCAGGTAGAACTCCCTCCCTCCCTCAGGTAGAACTCCCTCCCTCACGTAGAACTCCCTCCCTCCTCACGTAGAACTCTCCCTCCCTCCCTCCCTCCCTCCCTCCCTCCCTCCCTCCCTCCCTCCCTCCCTCCCTCCCTCCCTCCCTCCCTCCCTCCCTCCCTCCCTCCCTCCTGTATAACTCTCCTCCCTCATGTAGAACTCCCCTCCCTACCTCTCACCCTCACATAGAACTCTCCTCCCTCACTCACATAGAACTCTCCTCCCTCCCTCATGTAGAACTCTCCTCCCTCCCTCCCTCACGTAGAACTCTCCTCTCTCCCTCCCTCATGTAGAACTCTCCTCTCTCCCTCACATAGAACTCTCCTCCCTCCCTCATGTAGAACTCTCCTCCCTCCCTCCCTCACATAGAACTCTCCTCTCTCCCTCCCTCATGTAGAACTCTCCTCTCTCCCTCACGTAGAACTCTCCTCCCTCCCTCCCTCTTGTATAACTCTCCTCCCTTATGTAGAACTCCCCTCCCTACCTCTCACCCTCACATAGAACTCTCCTCTCACCCTCACATAGAACTCTCCTCCCTCCCTCATGTAGAACTCTCCTCCCTCCCTCCCTCATGTAGAACTCTCCTCTCTCCCTCTCTCACCCTCTTGTATAACTCTCCTCCCTCACGTATAACTCTCCTCCCTCCCTCCCTCATGTAGAACTCTCCTTGCTCTCTCCCTTCCTCCCGTAGAACTCCCCTCCCTCCCTCACTCCCTCATGTATACCTCTCCTCCCTACCTTCCTAACATAGAACTCTCCTCCCTCCCTCACATAGAACTCTCCTCCCTCCCTCACATAGAACTCTCCTCCCTCCCTCCCTCCCTCCCTCCCTCCCTCCCTCCCTCCCTCCCTCCCTCCCTCCCTCCCTCCCTCCCTCCCTCCCTCCCTCCCTCACGTAGAACTCTCCTCTCTTCCTCCCTCATGTAGAACTCTCCTCCCTCCCTCATGTAGAACTCTCCTCTCTCCCTCTCTCACCCTCTTGTATAACTCTCCTCTCTCACGTAGAACTCTCCTCCCTCCCTCCCTCCCTCATGTAGAACTTTCCTTGTGCTCTCCCTTCCTCCCGTAGAACTCCCCTCCCTCCCTCACTCCCTCATGTAGACCTCTCCTCCCTACCTCCCTCACATAGAACTCTCCTCCCTCCCTCCCTTTCTCTCTCACCCTCATGTAGAACTCTCCTCCCTCCCTCCCTCCCTTTCTCTCTCACCCTCGTGTAGAACTCTCCTCCCTCCATCCCTTTCTCTCTCACCCTCATGTAGAACTTTCCTTGTGCTCTCCCTTCCTCCCGTAGAACTCCCCTCCCTCCCTCACTCCCTCATGTAGACCTCTCCTCCCTACCTCCCTCACATAGAACTCTCCTCCCTCCCTTTCTCTCTCACCCTCATGTAGAACTTTCCTTGTGCTCTCCCTTCCTCCCGTAGAACTCCCCTCCCTCCCTCACTCCCTCATGTAGACCTCTCCTCCCTACCTCCCTCACATAGAACTCTCCTCCCTCCCATTCTCTCTCAGCCTCGTGTCGAACTCTCCTCCCTCCCTCCCTTTCTCTCTCACCCTCATGTAGAACTCTCCTCCCTCCCTCCCTCCCTCCCTCCCTCCCTCCCTCCCTCCCTCCCTCCCTCCCTCCCTCCCTCCCTCCCTCCCTCCCTCCCTCCCTCCCTCCCTTTCTCTCTCACCCTCATGTAGAACTCTCCTCCCTCCCTCCCTTTCTCTCTCACCCTCATGTAGAACTCTCCTCCCTCCCTTTCTCTCTCACCCTCATGTAGAACTCTCCTCCCTCCCTCCCTTCCTCCCTTTCTCTCTCACCCTCATGTAGAACCCTCCTCCCTTCCTCCCTTTCTCTCTCACCCTCATGTAGAACTCTCCTCCCTCCCTCCCTTTCTCTCTCACCCTCATGTAGAACTCTCCTCCCTCCCTCCCTCCCTTTCTCTCTCACCCTCATGTAGAACTCTCCTCCCTTCCTCCCTTTCTCTCTCACCCTCATGTAGAACTCTCCTCCCTCCCTCCCTCCCTTTCTCTCTCACCCTCATGTAGAACTCTCGTCCCTCGTTGCCCGGTCCTTTGATCTGGAAGATATAGAAAGCTCCAGGGTATCTGGTAGTGGCCTGCATCTGGAAGATGTCTGCTGGGACGCTGCGGCCTGAGGACAGGTCCATGTGGCGGTAAAGGATGGTGAAGGGCCTGTCTCTACAAGCTGGGTTCTCAGCACTACACATACACTGACTGGAGAGAGGGAGGGGAGAGAGGGAGGGAGGGAGGGAAACATATTGTAACCTGGGTTAATAATATAACAGTATAATAGGTACATTTACAATAAACTCAAATGAAAACATTTATATATATACACAACTAAAACATCAGAAGTATCACGGCAACTCATGATCACTAGCTAGGTTTCCATCCAATTGGCGACAGATTTTCATGAGAATCATCAAAAAATCTGCATAACAATTAGCATTTTCCCACCAGAGATGTGTTTCCATCCAATGGAATTGTTGCAGATAAAAGGATGTGAATGATGACACAGTGTGCATAAAAATCACTTTTTGCGGTTTAATTCCCATGTTACCCCCCCCCCCCCCCACAAAAAAAAGAAAGTTAAATAGGTTTCCAGAAACATTCTAAACTCTACTGATGCTTTAAGCGCCAAAAAATTAATAATGATATAGCGAATGTGTCTTTTCTGGTATTGGTCCCTGTGCTCTGGTCAACAGCTGGCAGATACAGTGTCCTAAATCATTATTGGATGAAAAGAGCATCATTATGGATGAAAAGAGCGAGATCATTTAAAAAAAAAATTCAATGGCAGTCGAGCATCTATCATCATGTGACCAGAAATAAGAACCTCGGTGTTTATTAGAAAGGCTCATCAAACTCATCATGTGTATTTTTCGCCACCCTGTGAAGTTCATCATCATCTATTTCATCCAGAGCCTAATAATAAACTGCATGGTTTCCTGAGTCGTAGTGGGAAAGACCACGTCATCACGTGACTCCAAGTTTACTTCGACATGATGGTTATTATTTCCATATTTGAGCATAAAAGTGTTTCCACCGACGTCATTCATTTTGTCGACATTTGGAAAGTTCACCTTACAAATGAGCTGTTTCCTGTTTTCGTGACATAATTTTTTTAACCAACGTACTTTACTCGCATAAAACGTTTGGATGGAAACCTGGTTACTGACAGAAATACAGTTGAAGTCGGAAGTTTGTAGTGTTGGAGTCATTAAAACTAATTTTTCAACCACTCCACAAATGTCTTGTTAACAAACTATAGTTTTGGCAAGTCGGTTAGGACATCTGCTTTGTGCATGACACAAGTCATTTTTCCAACAATTGTTTACAGACAAATTATTTCACTTATAATTCACTGTATCACAATTCCAGTGGGTCAGAAGTTTACATACACTAAGTTGACTGTGACTTAAACAGCTTGGAAAATTCCAGAAAATGATGTCACGGCTTTAGAAGTTTCTGAGAGGCTAATTGACGTCATTTGAGTCAATTGGAGGCGTACCTGTGGATGTATTTCAAGGCCTACCTTCGAACTCAGTGCCTCTTTGCTTGACATCATGGGACAATCAAAAGAAATCAGCCAAGACCTCAGAAAAAAATTGTAGACCTCCACAAGTCTGGTTCATCCTTGGGAGCAATTTCCAAACGCCTGAAGGTGCCACGTTCATCTGTGCAAATAATAGTACGCAAGTATAAACACCATGGGACCACGCAGCCGTCATACCGCTCAGGAAGGAGACGCGTTCTGTCTCCTAGAGATGAACGTACTTTGGTGCGAAAAGTGCAAATCAATCCAAGAACAAAAGCAAAGGACGTTGTGAAGATGCTGGAGGAAACAGGTACAAAAGTATCTATATCCACAGTAAAATGAGTCCTATATCGACATAACCTGAAAGGCCGCTCAGCAAGGAAGAAGCCACTGCTCCAAAACCGCCATTAAAAAGCCAAACTACAGTTTGCAACTGCTCATGGGGACAAAGATCATACTTTTTGGAGAAATGTCCTCTGGTCTGATGAAACAAAAATAGAACTGTTTGGCCATAATGACCATCGTTATGTTCGGAGGAAAAAGGGGGACGCTTGCAAGCCGAAGAACACCATCCCAACCGTGAAGCACGGTCGTGGCAGCATCATGTTGTGGGGGTGCTTTGCTGCAGGAGGGACTTGTGCACCTCACAAAATAGGTGGCATCATGAGGTAGGAAAAGGATGTGGATATATTGAAGCAACATCTCAAGACATCAGTCAGGAAGTTAAAGCTTGGTCACAAATGGGTCTTCCAAATGGACAATGACCCCAAGCATACTTCCAAAGTTGTGGCAAAACGGCTTAAGGACAACAAAGTCAAGGTATTGGAGAGGCCATCACAAAGCCCTGACCTCAATCCCATAGAAAATTTGTGGGCAGAACTGAAAAAGTGTGTGCGAGCAAGGAGGCAATTTAAAGGCAATGCTACCAAATACTAATTGAGTGTATATAAACTTCTTACCCACTTGGAATGTGATGAAAGAAATAAAAGCTCAAATAAATCATTCTCTCTAGTGTTATTCTGACATTTCACATTCTTAAAATAAAGTGGTGATCCTAACTGACCTAAGACAGGGAATTTTTACCAGGATTAAATGTCAGGAATTGTGAAAAACTGAGTTAAAATGTATTTGGCTAAGGTGTATGTAAACTTCCGAATTCAACTGTACGCTATATATGCGTAAGTATGTGGACACCCCTTCAAATTGGTAGATTCGGCTATTTCAGCCACACCCGTTGCTGACAGGTGTATAAAATCGAGTACACCGCCATGCAATCTCCATAGACAAACATTGGCATTAGAATGGCCTTACTGAAGAGCTCACCGTGGCACGGTCGTAGGATGCCACCTTTCCAACAAGTCAGTTTGTCAAATTTCTTCCCTGCTGTTATTGTGAAGTGGAAACGTCTAGGAGTAACAACGGCTCAGCTGTGAAGTGGTAGGCCACACAAGCTCACAGAACGGGACCGTCAAGTGCTGAAGAACGTAGTGCATAAAAAAAATCTGTCCTCAGTTGCAACACTCACTACCGAGTTCTAAACTGCCTCTGGAAGCAACGTCAGCACAAGAACTGTTTGTCAGAAGCTTAATGAAATAGGTCTCCATGGCCGAGCAGCCGCACACAAGCCTAATGTCACCATGCGCAATGCCAAGCGTTGGCTGGAGTGGTGTAAACCTCGCCGCCATTGGTCTCTGGAGCAGTGGAAGCGCGGTGTGGAAGAACTTGATTGGCCTGCACAGAGTCCTGACCTCAACCAAATCAAACACCTTTGGGATGAATTGGAACACCGACTGCGAGCCAGGTCTAATCGCCCAACATCAGTGCCCCGACCTCACTAATACTCTTGTGGCTGAATGGAAGCAAGTCCCCCGCAGCAATGTTCCTACATCTAGTGGAAAGCCTTCCCAGAAGAGTGGAGGCTGTTATAGCAGCAAAGGGGGAACCAACTCCATATTAATGGCCATGATTTTGAAATGAGATGTTCGACAAGCAGGTGTCCACATACTTTTGGTCATTTAGTGTATCATTTAAAAAAAAAAATCTGATTTCATAAAGGAATTCCTTTTAAATTTTTAAAATTATTTTGTATTTATTTGTGAAGTTCTAAGCGTTAAAATAGCAATAGTTAGTTATAATGAGAGATATTGACTAGGCATTAATATGTCTACAGTCCTTAGAGAGAGAGAGTATTGAGAGTACTTACTTGTCACTGAGTTCAACGTACGGTGGATCACATTTTAGCGGATCCAAGCATGTATAGCCTCCCTGGAAATTGAAACATACTTGTGCTGTTGTACACGTGTTGTTACCAGTCTCACATTCATTGATATCTTCAAAAATCAAACACACAACAATTAACGTTAGTTACACAACATCATCATCCATCATAACAAATTACAAATATTATTATTACACAATGAAAACAAAACAAGCAATAGGTAGGTATACTATACTAAAGGACTCTCCAACCCTGTTCCTGGAGAGATACCTACTGTAGGTTTACATCTATCTAGTCCAGGGCTCTCCAACCCTGTTCCTGGAGAGATACCTACTGTAGGTTTACATCTATCTAGTCCAGGGCTCTCCAACCCTGTTCCTGGAGAGATACCTACTGTAGGTTTACATCTATCTAGTCCAGGGCTCTCCAACCCTGTTCCTGGAGAGATACCTACTGTAGGTTTACATCTATCTAGTCCAGGGCTCTCCAACCCTGTTCCTGGAGAGATACCTACTGTAGGTTTACATCTATCTAGTCCAGAGCTCTCCAATCCTGTTCCTGGAGAGATACCTACTGTAGGTTTACATCTATCTAGTCCAGGGCTCTCCAACCCTGTTCCTGGAGAGATACCTACTGTAGGTTTACATCTATCTAGTCCAGGGCTCTCCAACCCTGTTCCTGGAGAGACACCTACTGTAGGTTTACATCTATCTAGTCCAGGGCTCTCCAACCCTGTTCCTGGAGAGATACCTACTGTAGGTTTACATCTATCTAGTCCAGGGCTCTCCAACCCTGTTCCTGGAGAGACACCTACTGTAGGTTTACATCTATCTAGTCCTATCTAGAAAGGTTATGGTAAAGTTAGTCCCGGGGTGAATCTAAAAAGTATTCTCATCACCTTCCCAAAATGCCAGAGGTAAACGAGGATAGCTTTGAAGAGAAGATCCTTAGTTTCCTCTGACATTTTGAGTAAGAAGCGAGGAGAGAGGACGCAACGCAAGGAATCAAGCATTTCGCTACACCCACAATAACATCTGCTGAATATGTGTATGGACCAATAACATCTGCTGAATATGTGCATGTGACCAATAACATCTGCTGAATATGTGTATGTGACCAATAACATCTGCTGAATATGTGTATGGACCAATAACATCTGCTGAATATGTGTATGGACCAATAACATCTGCTGAATATGTGTATGGACCAATAACATCTGCTGAATATGTGTATGGACCAATAACATCTGCTGAATATGTGTATGGACCAATAACATCTGCTGAATATGTGTATGTGACCAATAACATCTGCTGAATATGTGTATGTGACCAATAACATCTGCTGAATATGTGTATGGACCAATAACATCTGCTGAATATGTGTATGGACCAATAACATCTGCTGAATATGTGTATGGACCAATAACATCTGCTGAATATGTGTGTGTGACCAATAACGTGATTTGATATATTGAGATTCACCCAGTAAGTCAGTCTCCTGTCATGCTGACAGATTACAGACTGCTGTCAGTAGGTGTCCTGATTACCTTCACAGCTTCTCCCACCCCTGGACAAGTTAGGGTTAGTACAGTAGGTGTCCTGATTACCTTCACAGCTTCTCCCACCCCTGGACAGGTTAGGGTTAGTACAGTAGGTGTCCTGATTACCTTCAAAGCTTCTCCCACCCCTGGACAGGTTAGGGTTAGTACAGTAGGTGTCCTGATTACCTTCACAGCTTCTCCCATCCCTGGACAAGTTAGGGTTAGTACAGTAGGTGTCCTGATTACCTTCACAGCTTCTCCCACCCCTGGACAGGTTAGGGTTAGTACAGTAGGTGTCCTGATTACCTTCACAGCTTCTCCCACCCCTGGACAGGTTAGGGTTAGTACAGTAGGTGTCCTGATTACCTTCACAGCTTCTCCCACCCCTGGACAGGTTAGGGTTAGTACAGTAGGTGTCCTGATTACCTTCACAGCTTCTCCCACCCCTGGACAGGTTAGGGTTAGTACAGTAGGTGTCCTGATTACCTTCACAGCTTCTCCCACCCCTGGACAGGTTAGGGTTAGTACAGTAGGTGTCCTGATTACCTTCACAGCTTCTCCCATCCCTGGACAAGTTAGGGTTAGTACAGTAGGTGTCCTGATTACCTTCACAGCTTCTCCCACCCCTGGACAGGTTAGGGTTAGTACAGTAGGTGTCCTGATTACCTTCACAGCTTCTCCCATCCCTGGACAAGTTAGGGTTAGTACAGTAGGTGTCCTGATTACCTTCACAGCTTCTCCCATCCCTGGACAGGTTAGGGTTAGTACAGTAGGTGTCCTGATTACCTTCACAGCTTCTCCCATCCCTGGACAAGTTAGGGTTAGTACAGTAGGTGTCCTGATTACCTTCACAGCTTCTCCCACCCCTGGACAGGTTAGGGTTAGTACAGTAGGTGTCCTGATTACCTTCACAGCTTCTCCCATCCTCATAAAGGTAGTATCCCCCTGGGCAGTGACACTGGAAGGAGCCAGGTGTGTTCACACAGCGGTGCTGACACAGAAACTCTGAGAAACCACACTCGTCCAGGTCTACGGGTGATACACAGCATTAGTAGTTATCACAGTACATCACAGTACGTCACAGTACATCACAGCACACCACAGTACACCACAGTACACCACAGTACACCACAGTCAATCACAGTACACCACAGTCAATCACAGTACACCACAGTACATCACAGTACATCACAGCACACCACAGTACACCACAGTACATCGCAGTACACCACAGTCAATCACAGTACACCCCAGTACATCACAGTACATCACAGTACATCACAGTACACCACAGTACACCACAGTACATCACAGTACACCACAGTACATCACAGTACACCACAGTACACCACGGTACACCACAGTACATCACAGTACACCACAGTCATCACAGTACACCACAGTACATCGCAGTACACCACAGTACACCACAGTACATCACAGTACACCACAGTCATCACAGTACACCACAGTCATCACAGTACATCGCAGTACATCACAGTACACCACAGTACATCACAGTACATCACAGCACACCACAGTACACCACAGTACATCGCAGTACACCACAGTCAATCACAGTACACCCCAGTACATCACAGTACATCACAGTACATCACAGTACACCACAGTACACCACAGTACATCACAGTACACCACAGTACATCACAGTACACCACAGTACACCACAGTACATCACAGTACACCACAGTACATCACAGTACACCACGGTACACCACAGTACATCACAGTACACCACAGTCATCACAGTACACCACAGTACATCGCAGTACACCACAGTACACCACAGTACATCACAGTACACCACAGTCATCACAGTACACCACAGTCATCACAGTACATCGCAGTACATCACAGTACACCACAGTACATCACAGTCATCACAGTACACCACAGTATACCACAGTCATCACAGTACACCACAGTATACCACAGTACATCATAAAACACCACATCATAGTCATCACTGTCATTACAATATTGCCCAAGAATTACAGTTCAAAGTGTAAGGAGGGGCACAATAATGACTGAACAATAGCCAGATATAAAATAATGATTTGGATGGTTATGAATCACTAGGTTACCATAGACCTCCTTTATCTGTCTCACTTCAACAACTTAGTGGCTCAAATAGCACCCTATTCCCTATATATAGTGCACCATAGGGCTCTGGTCAAACATAGTGCACTATATATATAGGGAATAGGGTGCCATAGGGCACCCATCAGTCCCTGGTTGGAGGGCCAGTAGGAGGCACTCTTTCCTCTGGTCTAAAAAATATCCCACTGCCCTGTGTAGGGTGCCGTCTTCCGGATGGGACGTTAAAGGGGTGTCCTGACTCTCTGAGGTCATGTATGTAGTGCACTATATATAGAGAATAGGGTCACATAGAGCTCTGGTCTAATGTAGTGCACTATATAGAGAATAGGGTGCCATATGGCTCTGGTCAAACGTAGTGCACTATATAGAGAATAGGGTGCCATAGGGCTCTGGTCTAATGTAGTGCACTATATAGGGAATAGGGTGCCATATGGCTCTGGTCAAACGTAGTGCACTATATAGGGAATAGGGTGCCATAGGGCTCTGGTCTAATGTAGTGCACTATATAGGGAATAGGGTGCCATATGGCTCTGGTCAAACGTAGTGCACTATATAGGGAATAGGGTGTCATTGGGGATGGACACCCTTCTCTTTGGTTGCAGCAACACAGAACTTATTTGATCTCGCGTCATCACCATTGCAAGTGGTCCCGTCAGAAGCCAGCTCAAACCCCTCTTCACAGCTACACATGTAGGAGCCGTAGGTGTTGAAACAGCCGTGGGTACAGGGGTTATCCTCGCACTCGTCCACATCTAGAGAGAGGAGAGAGGAGGTTAGATTAACACCTTCACTACAACAAGGTTATTACCTTGACTTTTTCACCATTTTGTTGTGTTACAGCCTGAATTTAAAATTGATTACTGGCCTACACACAATACCCCATAATATTTTTAAAAAAAAAGGAATTCTGGTTTTAATTTTTTTTTTTACAAATTAATTACAAATGAAAAAAATTGAAATGTCTTGAGTCAAGAAGTATTCAACCCCTTTGTTATGACAAGCTTAAAACCTCTTAAGGATCGGACCCTTTAAAAAAAAAATGTCACCTAAAATGACATACCCAAATCTAACTGCCTGTAGCTCAGGACCTGAAGCAAGGATATGCTGATTCTTAATTCCATTTGAAAGGAAACACTTTGAAGTTTGTGGAAATGTGAAATTAATATAGGAGAACATAACACATTAGATCTGGTAAAAGATATTACAAAGAAAAAAACATGTGTTTTCTATTTATTTTTTTGTTGGTCACCGCTCCAGTAGAGGTTAAATAAGTTCAGGAGTAAAAATGTGCTTAACAAGTCACATAATAAGTTGCATGGTTGAATGACTACCTCATCTCTGTACCCAACACAGACAATTATCTGTAAGGTCCCTCAGTCGAGCAGTGAATTTCAAACACAGATTCAACCACAAAGACCAGGGAGGTTTTCCAATGCCTCGCAAAGAAGGGCACCTATTGGTAGATGGGTAAAAATGTAAAAAGCAGACATTGAATATCGGAGAGGAAGGAAACTGCTCAGGGATTTAACCATGAGGCCAATGGTGACTTTAAAACAGTTACAGAGTTTAATGACTGTGATAGGAGAAAAATGAGGATGGATTAACAATGTATTGTAGTCACTCTACAATACTAACCTAACTGACAGAGTGAAAAGAAGGAAGCCTGTACAGAATACAAATATTCCAAAATATGCAACCTGTTTGCAACAATGCATTAAAGTAATACTTCAAATAATGTGGCAAAGCAATTAACTTTTTGTCCTGAATACAAGGTGTTATGTTTGGGGAAAATCCAATACAAATACATTACTGAGTACCACTCCATATTTTCAAGCATAGCGGTGGCTGCATCATGTTATGGGTATGCTTGTAATCTATAAGGACTGGGGAGTTTTTCAGGATAAAAAAGAAATGGAATGGAGCTAAGCACAGGCAAAACCCTTGAGGAAAACCTGGTTCAGTCTGCTTTCCACCAGTCACTGGGAGATGAATTCACCTTTCAGCAGGACAATAACCTAAAACACAAGGCCACATCTACACTGGAGTTGCTCACCAAGAAGACAGTGAATGTTCCTGAGTGGCCTAGTTACAGTTTTGTCTTAAATTTACTTGAAAATCTATGCCAAGACCTGAAAATCGTTGTCTTAGCAATGATCAACAACCAACTTGACAAAGCTTGAAGAATTGTAAAAATAATAAAATGGGCAAATGTTGCACAATCCAGGTGTGGAAAGCTCTTAGAGACTTACCCAGAAAGACTCACAGCTGTAATCACTACCTAAGGTGATTCTAACATGTACTGTTGACTTAGGAGGTTGAATACTTATCTAATCATGATATATTAGTGTTTGATTTTTCATGATTTATTTTTTAACAAATGTTAGAATTTTTCTTTCCTCTTTGACATTACAGAGTATTTTGTGTAGATCGTTGACCCCAAAAAAATGACAATTACAAACATTTTAATCTCACCTTTTAACACAAAAAAATGTGGAAAAAGTAAAGGGCTGTGAATACTCTCATAAGGCACTTTATACGTGTGTGTGTGTGTGTGTGTGTGTGTGTGTGTGTGTGTGTGTGTGTGTGTGTGTGTGTGTGTGTGTGTATACGGGTGCATGCATGGATGCCAGTGTGTGTGTGTGTCTGCACGGTGTGTGTGTGTGTGTGTGTGTCTGCACGGTGTGTGTGTGTGTGTGTGTGTGTGTGTGTGTGTGTGTGTGTGTGTGTGTGTGTGTGTGTGTGTCTGCACGGTGTGTGTGTGTGTGTGTGTGTGTGTGTGTGTGTGTGTGTGTGTGTGTGTGTGTGTGTGTGTGTGTGTGTGTGTGTGTGTGTGTGTGTGTGTGTGTGTGTGTGTGTGTGTCCACCTTGACAGGTTCTGCTGTCAGGGTTGAGGAGGAAGCCAGGGTTACAGGAGCAGGAATAGGAGCCTGGCACGTTGGCACACAGCTGCTGGCAGTACCCGTAACGGCACTCATCAATATCTGGACACAGAGAGGTGGAAGTTAAACAATCAATATCTGGAAGTTAAACAATCAATATCTGGACACAGAGAGATGGAAGTTAAACAATCAATATCTGGAAGTTAAACAATCAATATCTGGAAGTTAAACAATCAATATCTGGACACAGAGAGATGGAAGTTAAACAATCAATATCTGGAAGTTAAACAATCAATATCTGGAAGTTAAATAATCAATATCTGGACACAGAGAGGTGGAAGTTAATCAATCAATATCTGGAAGTTAAACAATCAATATCTGGAAGTTAAACAATCAATATCTGGAAAGACCTGGAACAATCAGGAAAAGCCAAGTTTGACACAGCAACAAAAAAAAAACGTAAACATATAGTGTATTTCCACATATAGTAATGATTGACATTTCCATAATGACGATATAGGGTAGTATCTGTCCTACCACACACACACACACACACACACACACACACACACACACACACACACACACACACACACACACACACACACACACACACACACACACACACACACACACACACACACACACACACACACACACACAGGTTCTTACCCTGACACTGTCCCCCGACCAGCCAGTAGCCCTCGGTACAGGAACAGGTGTAACCTCCAGCTGTGTTGATACACACCTGGGTGGGGTTACACTGGTGGGAATCTGTCTCACACTCATCAATGTCTGCAATAGAGGAACAGAGACAGGTTGGTTCGACTGGGTTAAATGTATCCCTCCTCCCCCAATGGAAAATATATTTTCCCCCTTGTACTATAAAAGAAATGGTCACACCCTCCTCTCTGATAAAATGAACAAAAAAAAAACAATGATCACCACCACAAATAACAATAACTGTAGTGATTCTTTGTTTATAAACGTGGATATAGACTTGACCTCTTCAGGATGGTTTTGTGGAATAGTCGATGCTACACAGAGCTAACGGGCCAGAAGCTTGAGGGTTTGCCGAGACACCACGGATGAGCTCACTCTCCCTGCCTGTCTCATCACTCTCCCTGCCTGTCTCATCACTCTCCCTGCCTGTCTCATCACTCTCCCTGCCTGTCTCATCACTCTCCCTGCCTATCTCATCACTCTCCCTGCCTGTCTCATCACTCTCCCTGCCTGTCTCATCACTCTCTCTGCCTGTCTCATCACTCTCCCTGCTTGTCTCATTACACTCTCTGCCTGTCTCATCACTCTCCCTGCCTGTCTCATCACTCTCACTGCCTGTCTCATCACTCTCTCCCTGCCTGTCTCATCACTCTCTCTGCCTGTCTCATCACTCTCCCTGCCTGTCTCATCACTCTCCCTGCCTGTCTCATCACTCTCTCCCTGCCTGTCTCATTACACTCTCTGCCTGTCTCATCACACTGGAGAGATGTTTTGCTTGTACCAGGCCTTCAGATGTAGATTCCTGTAGAAACGAAATAGGTCAATCTTTGTATTAAATTCATTAGTTGAGTATGTGGGGGCAAAGGACAGTCCTTTAGACAATACCCTTACGCAATCATCAGAAAGGGGTTCTCCAGAAATGTTGATCACAGCCTTGTTCTGGTCCTGCTCCGTGTGGTTGGATAGTCTTGACTTCTTCCTCCCCCTCGGATTGTGAGTGAAGGAAAAGCAGCCAACATGTGCTCAGCATATGTGGGAAATGCTTCAAGACTGTCGGAAAAGCATTCCAGGGGAAGCTGGTTGAGAGAATGCCAAGCTGTCATCAAGGCAAACGGTGGGTACTTTGAAGAATCTCATTTATAAAATATATTTTGATTTGTTTAACACTTCTTTGGTGTTATTTCATAGCTTTTGACTTTTTTTTTGTAGAATATAGTAAAAAAAAAAATATAAAGAAAACCCCTTGAAGTAGGTGTCTAAACTTTTGACCAGTACTGTATATATTCAATGACGGAAGCCACAATCTATCTGCAATATTAAAGCTGATCTACACCCTAAAAAAAATAACAATAATATTTGGCATCTTCCATAAATTTTGGGGCGGCAGGTAACCTAGTGGTTAGAGCATTGGGCCAGTAACTGAAAGGTTGCTGGATTGAATCCTCGAACAAAATGTGTCGTTCTGCCCCTGAACAAGGCAGTTAACCCACTGTTCCCCAGTAGGCCGTCATTATAAAATAAGAATTTGTTCATAACTGACTTGCCTAGTTAAACAAATATTATGAGCTGGATATAGAACTGTCCCCCACCCCAGTACATGTAGAACTGTCCCGCACCCCAGTACATGTAGAACTCTCCCCCACCCCAGTACATATAGAACTGTCCCCCACCCCAGTACATGTAGAACTGTCCCCCACCCCAGTACATATAGAACTGTCCCCCACCCCAGTACATATAGAACTGTCCCCCCACCCCAGTACATATAGAACTGTCCCCCCACCCCAGTACATATAGAACTGTCCCCCCACCCCAGTACATATAGAACTGTCCCCCACCCCAGTACATATAGAACTGTCCCCCCACCCCAGTACATATAGAACTGTCCCCCACCCCAGTACATATAGAACTGTCCCCCACCCCAGTACATGTAGAACTGTCCCCCACCCCAGTACATGTAGAACTGTCCCCCCACCCCAGTACATGTAGAACTGTCCCCCCACCCCAGTACATATAGAACTGTCCCCCCACCCCAGTACATGTAGAACTGTCCCCCACCCCAGTACATGTAGAACTGTCCCCCCACCCCAGTACATGTAGAACTGTCCCCCCACCCCAGTACATGTAGAACTGTCCCCCACCCAGTACATATAGAACTGTCCCCCCACCCCAGTACATATAGAACTGTCCCCCCACCCCAGTACATATAGAACTGTCCCCCACCCCAGTACATATAGAACTGTCCCCCACCCCAGTACATATAGAACTGTCCCCCCACCCCAGTACATATAGAACTGTCCCCCCACCCCAGTACATATAGAACTGTCCCCCACCCCAGTACATATAGAACTGTCCCCCACCCCAGTACATATAGAACTGTCCCCCACCCCAGTACATATAGAACTGTCCCCCCACCCCAGTACATATAGAACTGTCCCGCACCCCAGTACATATAGAACTGTCCCCCACCCCAGTACATATAGAACTGTCCCCCACCCCAGTACATATAGAACTGTCCCCCCACCCCAGTACATATAGAACTGTCCCCCACCCCAGTACATATAGAACTGTCCCCCCACCCCAGTACATATAGAACTGTCCCCCACCCCAGTACATATAGAACTGTCCCCCCACCCCAGTACATATAGAACTGTCCCCCCACCCCAGTACATATAGAACTGTCCCCCACCCCAGTACATATAGAACTGTCCCCCCACCCCAGTACATATAGAACTGTCCCCCACCCCAGTACATATAGAACTGTCCCCCACCCCAGTACATATAGAACTGTCCCCCACCCCAGTACATATAGAACTGTCCCCCCACCCCAGTACATATAGAACTGTCCCCCACCCCAGTACATATAGAACTGTCCCCCACCCCAGTACATATAGAACTGTCCCCCACCCCAGTACATATAGAACTGTCCCCCACCCAAGTACATATAGAACTGTCCCCCCACCACAGTACATATAGAACTGTCCCCCACCCCAGTACATGTAGAACTGTCCCCCCACCCCAGTACATATAGAACTGTCCCCCCACCCCAGTACATATAGAACTGTCCCCCACCCCAGTACATATAGAACTGTCCCCCCACCTCAGTACATATAGAACTGTCCCCCCACCTCAGTACATATAGAACTGTCCCCCCACCCCAGTACATATAGAACTGTCCCCCCACCCCAGTACATATAGAACTGTCCCCCCACCCCAGTACATATAGAACTGTCCCCCCACCCCAGTACATATAGAACTGTCCCCCACCCCAGTACATATAGAACTGTCCCCCACCCCAGTACATATAGAACTGTCCCCCACCCCAGTACATATAGAACTGTCCCCCACCCCAGTACATATAGAACTGTCCCCCACCCCAGTACATATAGAACTGTCCCCCCACCCCAGTACATATAGAACTGTCCTCCCACCCCAGTACATATAGAACTGTCCCCCCACCCCAGTACATATAGAACTGTCCCCCCACCCCAGTACATATAGAACTGTCCCCCCACCCCAGTACATATAGAACTGTCCCCCACCCCAGTACATATAGAACTGTCCCCCCACCCCAGTACATATAGAACTGTCCCCCCACCCCAGTACATATAGAACTGTCCCCCCACCCCAGTACATATAGAACTGTCCCCCCACCCCAGTACATGTAGAACTGTCCCCCCACCCCAGTACATATAGAACTGTCCCCCCACCCCAGTACATATAGAACTGTCCCCCCACCCCAGTACATGTAGAACTGTCCCCCCACCCCAGTACATGTAGAACTGTCCCCCACCCCAGTACATATAGAACTGTCCCCCCACCCCAGTACATATAGAACTGTCCCCCACCCCAGTACATATAGAACTGTCCCCCCACCCCAGTACATATAGAACTGTCCCCCACCCCAGTACATGTAGAACTGTCCCCCACCCCAGCACATATAGAACTGTCCCCCACCCCAGTACATTTAGAACTGTCCCCCACCCCAGTACATGTAGAACTATCCACCACCCCAGTTCATGTAGAACTGTCCCCCACCCCAGTACATGTAGAACTGTCCCCCACCCCAGTTCATGTAGAACTGTCCCCCACCCCAGTATGTGAATAGTGATCGTGAAGTAACCTTGATAGTTGATAAAAAAAAGTCACTATTGATCGTGAAGTAACCTTGTTTGTTGAATCTACCCAATATTACAACGTTTTTTGGAGGTAGCCTACCTTAACATTCTAAGTTTCACTAAATATGCAGTTGCTACAGGTCAGTATCGCATTAACTGAATGTATTGTTCTTAATGTAGTATGATAATAGTTCCCACAGATTGCACATAAATAACTGTAATTCCGTGTATTACACTAGATTAAAGACTAATGTTCTGGGTGAAATTCATTTAACTTCCCTTAAACAGTTTCACACACTACCCCATAATCAACACATAACATTTCCTTATGTGGATATTACAAATCAAAATTCAGACTGTTCATGGTTCTCAGACAATGAAGTCATTTTATGTAGAGGGGAGGGAGGGAGGGAGGGAGGGAGGGAGGGAGGGAGGGAGGGAGGGAGGGAGAGCAGGGAGAGCAGGGTGGTTTATTTATAAATCTACTGTTTAACATTGTGTGTATAGAGTGAAATTAATATTTAAAGACATTGTAACCATTGTTTGCACAATGCTCAGCCCTGCTCTGGTAGTTCACTAAACTACAGAGGATGTTGTCCATCGAAGTTGTTGTCTCCGGCTCTTTTGATATCAGATTCACAAGGTTTGTGGTAGTTTAACGGGTTTCATGCACCTTAGACTAGGAGTGTTTCCAATTCACACCGCAGCCCTATAGTCACAGCACTGATGAAAAGGGAAGCTACAGTGGGGGGGGAAAGTATTTGATCCCCTGCTGATTTTGTACGTTTGCCCACTTACAAAGAAATGATCAGTCTATAATTTTAATGGTAGGTTTATTTGAACAGTGAGAGACAGAATAACAACCAAAAAATCCAGAAAAACCCATGTCAAAAATGTTTTAAAATGATTTGCATTTTAATGAGGGAAATGAGTATTTGACCCCTCTGCAAAACATGACTTAGTACTTGGTGGCAAAACCCTTGTTGGCAATCACAGAGGTCAGATGTTTCTTGTAGTTGGCCACCAGGTTTGCACACATCTCAGGAGGGATTTTGTCCCACTCCTCTTTGCAGATCTTCTCCAAGTCATTAAGGTTTCGAGGCTGACGTTTGGCAACTCAAACCTTCAGCTCCCTCCACTGATTTTCTATGGGATTAAGGTCTGGAGACTGGCTAGGACACTCCAGGACCTTAATGTGCTTCTTCTTGAGCCACTCCTTTTTTGCCTTGGCCGTGTGTTTTGGGTCATTGTCATGCTGGAATACCCATCCACGACTCATTTTCAATGCCCTGGCTGAGGGAAGGATGTTCTCACCCAAGATTTGACGGTACATGGCCCCATCCATTGTCTTTTTGATGCGGTGAAGTTGTCCTGTCCCCTTAGCAGAAAAACACCCCCTAAACATAATGTTTCCACCTCCATGTTTGACGGTGGGGATGGTGTTCTTGGGGTCATAGGCAGCATTCCTCCTCCTCCAAACACGGCGAGTTGAGTTGATGCCAAAGAGCTCCATTTTGCTCTCATCTGACCACAACACTTTCACCAGTTGTCCTCTGAATCATTTAGATGTTCATTGGCAAACTTCAGACGGGCATGTATATGTATTCTTGAGCAGGGGGACCTTGCGGGCACTGCAGGATTTCAGTCCTTCACGGCGTAGTGTGTTACCAATTGTTTTCTTTGTGACTATGGTCCCAGCTGCCTTGAGATCATTGACAAGATCCTCCCGTGTAGTTCTGGGCTGGTTCCTCACCGTTCTCATGATCATTGCAACTCCACGAGGTGAGATCTTGCATGGAGCCCCAGGCCGAGGGAGATTGACAGTTCATTTGTGTTTCTTCCATTTGCGAATAATCGCACCAAATGTTGTCACCTTCTCACCAAGCTGCTTGGCGATGGTCTTGTAGCCCATTCCAGCCTTGTGTAGATCTACAATCTTGTCCCTGACATCCTTGGAGAGCTCTTTGGTCTTGGCCATGGTGGAGAGTTTGGAATCTGATTGATTGATTGCTTCTGTGGACAGGTGTCTTTTTTACAGGTAACAAGCTGTGGTTAGGAGCACTCCCTTTAAGAGTGTGCTCCTAATCTCAGCTCGTTACCTGTATAAAAGACACCTGGGAGCCAGAAATCTTTCGGATTGAGAGAGGGGTCAAATACTTATTTCCCTCATTAAAATGCAAATCAATTAAAAAAAATGTTGACATGCGTTTTTCTGGATATTTTTGTTGTTATTCTGTCTCTCACTGTTCAAATAAACCTACCATTAAAATTATAGACTGATCCTTTCTTTATCAGTGGGCAAACGTACAAAATCAGCAGGGGATCAAATACTTTTTTCCCCCACTGTAACATTACATTTCCTTATGTGGATATTACAAATAAAAATTCAGACTGTTCGTGGTTCTCAGACAATGAAGTTATTTTATGTAGAGGGGAGGGAGGGAGGGAGGTAGAGGGAGGGAGGGAGGGAGGGAGGGAGGGAGGGAGGGAGGGAGGGAGGGAGGGAGGGAGGGAGGGAGGGAGGGAGGGAGGGAGGGGGGTGAGAAGTCAGCTAAGCAAAGTGTTCTTGTTTAAACAGGCAGCTGTGATAAACGGTAAAGTCTGCAGTCCGGCCCGGTAAGTGTTGATCAGCGTCCCAGACGGCACTCTCTTCCCTATATAGTACATGTAGAGCTCTGGTCTAAAGTAGTGCACTATATAGGGAATAGGGCTCTGGTCTAAAGCAGTGCACTATATAGGGAATAGGTGTGGAGGGGTGGGCGAGGGATGAGGAGGTGGAGGGGTGAGGAGGTGGAGGTGTGAGGGGTTGGAGGGGTGAGGAGGGGTGAGGAGAGGTGAGGGGTGAGGGGTTGGAGGGGTGAGGAGGTGGAGGGGTGAGGAGGTGGAGGGGTGAGGGGATGGAGGGGTGAGGAGGGGTGAGGGGTGAGGAGGTGGAAGGGTGAGGAGGTGGAGGGGTGAGGGGTGAGGAGGTGGAGGGGTGAGGAGGTGGAGGGGTGTTAGACAGGGTTGTATCAGCCGGCTGATAGCCAACACAGCAGCACAGCAGCACAGCAACACACAGCAACACACGGCAACACAGCAACACAGAGCAGCACAGCAACACAGAGCAGCACAGCAACACAGAGCAGCACAGCAACACACAGCAACACAGCAGCACAGCAACACAGCAACACAGAGCAGCACAGCAACACACAGCAGCACAGCAACACACAGCAGCACAGCAACACAGAGCAGCACAGCAACACAGAGCAGCACAGCAACACAGCAACACAGAGCAGCAGAGCAACACACAGCAGCACAGCAACACAGAGCAGCACAGCAACACAGAGCAGCACAGCAACACAGAGCAGCACAGCAACACAGCAACACAGAGCAGCACAGCAACACAGAGCAGCACAGCAACACAGAGAAGCACAGCAACACACAGCAGCACAGCTACACTGCAACACAGAGCAGCACAGCAGCACAGCAACACAGCAACACAGAGCAGCACAGCAGCACAGCAACACAGAAACACAGAGCAGCACAGCAGCACAGAGCAGCACAGCAACACAGAGCAGCACAGCAACACAGCAACACAGAGCAGCACAGCAGCTCAGAGCAGCACAGCAACACACAGCAGCACAGCAACACAGCAACACAGAGCAGCACAGCAACACAGAGCAGCACAGCAACACAGCAACACAGAGCAACACAGCAACACAGAGCAGCAGAGCAACACACAGCAGCACAGCAACACAGAGCAGCACAGCAACACAGAGCAGCACAGCAACACAGAGCAGCACAGCAACACAGCAACACAGAGCAGCACAGCAACACAGAGCAGCACAGCAACACAGAGAAGCACAGCAACACACAGCAGCACAGCTACACTGCAACACAGAGCAGCACAGCAGCACAGCAACACAGCAACACAGAGCAGCACAGCAGCACAGCAACACAGAAACACAGAGCAGCACAGCAGCACAGAGCAGCACAGCAACACGGAGCAGCACAGCAACACAGCAACACAGAGCAGCACAGCAGCTCAGAGCAGCACAGCAACACACAGCAGCACAGCAACACAGCAACACAGAGCAGCACAGCAACACAGAGCAGCACAGCAACACAGCAACACAGAGCAACACAGCAACACAGAGCAGCAGAGCAACACACAGCAGCACAGCAACACAGAGCAGCACAGCAACACAGAGCAGCACAGCAACACAGAGCAGCACAGCAACACAGCAACACAGAGCAGCACAGCAACACAGAGCAGCACAGCAACACAGAGAAGCACAGCAACACACAGCAGCACAGCTACACTGCAACACAGAGCAGCACAGCAGCACAGCAACACAGCAACACAGAGCAGCACAGCAGCACAGCAACACAGAAACACAGAGCAGCACAGCAGCACAGAGCAGCACAGCAACACAGAGCAGCACAGCAACACAGCAACACAGAGCAGCACAGCAGCTCAGAGCAGCACAGCAACACACAGCAGCACAGCAACACAGCAACACAGAGCAGCACAGCAACACAGAGCAGCACAGCAACACAGCAACACAGAGCAACACAGCAACACAGAGCAGCACAGCAACACACAGCAGCACAGCTACACAGCAACACAGAGCAGCACAGCAGCACAGCAACACAGAGCAGCACAGCAACACACAGCAACACAGCTACACAGCAACACAGAGCAGCACAGCAGCACAGCAACACAGAAACACAGAGCAGCACCTGCCAGCATTTAAACTGCTATATACTCTCTCAGGCAGAACTGGGTTCAAATAGTATTCTAAATATGGTAATTACATGGTAATTTTCCACAAATAAATATTTTGTGACTTGCTTCAGCTTTTTGAAAGTATTGTTGTGGTACTGAGCCTGGTCACGTGTGGCTCAGTTGGTAGAGCATGGTGTTTGCAACGCCAGGGTTGTGGGTTCGATTCCCACGGGGGACCAGTATGAAAAAATAATAATAATAATGTATGAAATGTATGTATTCACTACTGTAAGTCGCTCTGGATAAGAGCGTCTGCTAAATGACTAAAAATGTTAAAAATGTAAAACATTTGACTTTTAAGTGAAGAGGTGAAATATTGTCAAAGTTAAGAATATTAAAATAATTGGTGTGATTGTTTTGATAGACTACTACAGTCGTGGCCAAAAGTTTTGAGTATGACACAAATATTAATTTCCACAAAGTTTGCTGCCTCAGTGTCTTTAGATATTTTTGTCAGATGTTACTACGGAATACTGAAGTATAATTACAAGCATTTCATAAGTGTCAAAGGCTTTTATTGACAATTACATGAAGTTGATGCAAAGAGTCAATATTTGCAGTGTTGACCCTTCTTTTTCAAGACCTCTGCAATCCGCCCTGGCATGCTGTCAATTAACTTCTGGGCCACATCCTGACTGATGGCAGCCCGTTCTTGCATAATCAATGCTTGGAGTTTGTCAGAATTTGTGGGGTTTTGTTTGTCCATCCGCCTCTTGAGGTTTGACCACAAGTTCTCAATGGGATTAAGGTCTGGGGAGTTTCCTGGCCATGGACCCAAAATATCAATGTTTTGTTCCCCGAGCCACTTAGTTATCACTTTTGCCTTATGGCAAGGTGCTCCATCATGCTGGAAAAGGCATTGTTTGTCACCAAACTGTTCCTGGATGGTTGGGAGAGGTTGCTCTCAGAGGATGTGTTGGTACCAATCTTTATTCATGGCTGTGTTCTTAGGCAAAATTGTGAGTGAGCCCACTCCCTTGGCTGAGAAGCAACCACACACATGAATGGTCTCAGGATGCTTTACTGTTGGCATGACACAGGACTGATGGGAGCGCTCACCGTGTCTTCTCCAGACAAGCTTTTTTCCGGATGCCCCAAACAATCGGAAAGGGGATTCATCAGAGAAAATGACTTTACCCCAGTCCTCAGCAGTCCAATTCCTGTACCTTTTGCAGAATATCAGTCTGTCCCTGATGTTTTTCCTGGAGAGAAGTGGCTTCTTTGCTGCCCTTCTTGACACCAGGCCATCCTCCAAAAGTCTTCGCCTCACTGTGCGTGCAGATGCACTCACACCTGCCTGCTGCCTTTCCTGAGCAAGCTCTGTGCTGGTGTTTCCCCGATCCCGCAGCTGAATCAACTTTAGGAGACGGTCATGGCGCTTGCTGGACATTCTTGGGTGCCCTGAAGCCTTCTTCACAACAATTGAACCACTCTCCTTGAAGTTCTTGATGATCCGATAAATGGTTGATTTAGGTGCAATCTTACTGGCAGCAATATCCTTGGCTGTGAAGCCCTTTTTGTGCAAAGCAATGATGACGGCACGTGTTTCCTTGCAGGTAACCATGGTTGACAGAGGAAGAACAATGATTCCAAGCACCACCCTCCTTTTGAAGCTTCCAGTCTGTTATTCGAACTCAATCAGCATGACAGAGTGATCTCCAGCATTGTCCTCGTAAACACTCACATCTGTGTTAACGAGAGAATCACTGACATGATGTCAGCTGGTCCTTTTGTGGCAGGGCTGAAATGCAGTGGAAATGTTTTTTGGGGATTCAGTTCATTTGCATGGCAAAGAGGGACTTTGCAATTAATTGCAATTCATCTGATCACTCTTCATAACATTCTGGAGTATATGCAAATTGCCATCATACAAACTGAGGCAGCAGTTTGTATTAATATTTGTCATTCTCAAAACTTTTGGCCATGACTGTATATCAACCGTATTAATTTGGAGTCTGGGGCAGTTAGATCACATATGTCATCACTAATAAGACTACTACACTTTTGTCCAATCTCCTACTACAATAGCACAGTATAGAATACCACACTATAGAACACCACACTATAGAATACTACAGTATAGAATACCACAGTATAGAATACCACACTGTAGAACACCACAGTATAGAATACCACACTGTAGAATACCACACTATAGAATACCACACTATAGAATACCACAGTATAGAATACCACAGTATAGAATACCACACTGTAGAACACCACAGTATAGAATACCACAGTATAGAATACCACAGTATAGAATACCACACTATAGAACACCACACTATAGAATACCACAGTATAGAATACCACACTGTAGAATACCACACTATAGAACACCACACTATAGAATACCACAGTATAGAATACCACACTGTAGAATACCACACTATAGAATACCACACTATAGAATACCACAGTATAGAATACCACAGTATAGAATACCACACTGTAGAACACCACAGTATAGAATACCACAGTATAGAATACCACACTATAGAACACCACACTATAGAATACCACACTATAGAATACCACACTATAGAATACCACACTATAGAACACCACACTATAGAACACCACACTGTAGAATACCACACTATATAATACCACAGTATAGAATACCACACTATAGAATACCACAGTATAGAATACCACACTATAGAATACCACAGTAGAGAATACCACAGTATAGAATACCACAGTATAGAATACCACACTGTAGAATACCACACTATAGAACACCACACTATAGAATACCACAGTATAGAATACCACAGTATAGAATACCACACTGTAGAATACCACAGTATATAATACCACACTATAGAATACCACACTGTAGAACACCACAGTATAGAATACCACAGTATAGAATACCACACTATAGAACACCACACTATAGAATACCACACTATAGAATACCACACTATAGAATACCACAGTATAGAATACCACAGTATAGAATACCACACTGTAGAATACCACAGTATAGAATACCACAGTATAGAATACCACACTGTAGAATACCACACTATAGAATACCACACTATAGAATACCACAGTATAGAATACCACAGTATAGAATACCACACTGTAGAACACCACAGTATAGAATACCACAGTATAGAATACCACACTATAGAACACCACACTATAGAATACCACACTATAGAATACCACACTATAGAATACCACACTATAGAACACCACACTATAGAACACCACACTGTAGAATACCACACTATAGAATACCACAGTATAGAATACCACACTATAGAATACCACACTATAGAATACCACACTATAGAATACCACAGTATAGAATACCACAGTATAGAATACCACACTATAGAATACCACAGTATAGAATACCACACTGTAGAATACCACACTATAGAATACCACACTATAGAATACCACAGTATAGAATACCACAGTATAGAATACCACACTATAGAATACCACAGTATAGAATACCACACTGTAGAATACCACACTATAGAATACCACACTATAGAATACCACACTATAGAATACCACACTATAGAATACCACAGTATAGAATACCACACTGTAGAATACCACACTATAGAATACCACAGTATAGAATACCACAGTATAGAATACCACAGTATAGAATACCACACTGTAGAACACCACACTATAGAATACCACAGTATAGAATACCACAGTATAGAATACCACACTATAGAACACCACACTATAGAACACCACAGTATAGAATACCACACTATAGAATACCACACTATAGAACACCACACTGTAGAATACCACACTATAGAATACCACAGTATAGAATACCACAGTATAGAATACCACACTGTAGAACACCACACTATAGAATACCACAGTATAGAATACCACACTATAGAATACCACACAATAGAATACCACACTATAGAATACCACAGTATAGAATACCACACTATAGAATACCACACTATAGAATACCACAGTATAGAATACCACACTATAGAACACCACACTATAGAATACCACACTATAGAATACCACACTATAGAATACCACAGTATAGAATACCACACTGTAGAACACCACACTATAGAATACCACAGTATAGAATACCACACTATAGAATACCACAGTATAGAATACCACAGTATAGAATACCACACTGTAGAACACCACACTATAGAATACCACACTATAGAATACCACACTATAGAATACCACAGTATAGAATACCACACTATAGAATACCACACTATAGAATACCACACTATAATACCACACTATAGAATACCACACTATAGAATACCACAGTATAGAATACCACACTATAGAATACCACACTGTAGAATAACACACTATAGAATACCACACTATAATACCACACTATAGAATACCACAGTATAGAATACCACAGTATAGAATACCACACTATAGAATACCACACTATAGAATACCACAGTATAGAATACCACACTGTAGAATACCACAGTATAGAATACCACACTATAGAATACCACACTATAGAATACCACACTATAGAATACCACAGTATAGAATACCACAGTATATAATACCACACTATAGAATACCACACTATAGAATACCACAGTATAGAATACCACAGTATAGAATACCACACTGTAGAACACCACAGTATAGAATACCACAGTATAGAATACCACACTATAGAACACCACACTATAGAATACCACACTATAGAATACCACACTATAGAATACCACACTATAGAACACCACACTATAGAACACCACACTGTAGAATACCACACTATAGAATACCACAGTATAGAATACCACACTATAGAATACCACACTATAGAATACCACACTATAGAATACCACAGTATAGAATACCACAGTATAGAATACCACACTATAGAATACCACAGTATAGAATACCACACTGTAGAATACCACACTATAGAATACCACACTATAGAATACCACAGTATAGAATACCACAGTATAGAATACCACACTATAGAATACCACAGTATAGAATACCACACTGTAGAATACCACACTATAGAATACCACACTATAGAATACCACACTATAGAATACCACACTATAGAATACCACAGTATAGAATACCACACTGTAGAATACCACACTATAGAATACCACAGTATAGAATACCACAGTATAGAATACCACAGTATAGAATACCACACTGTAGAACACCACACTATAGAATACCACAGTATAGAATACCACAGTATAGAATACCACACTATAGAACACCACACTATAGAACACCACAGTATAGAATACCACACTATAGAATACCACACTATAGAACACCACACTGTAGAATACCACACTATAGAATACCACAGTATAGAATACCACAGTATAGAATACCACACTGTAGAACACCACACTATAGAATACCACAGTATAGAATACCACACTATAGAATACCACACAATAGAATACCACACTATAGAATACCACAGTATAGAATACCACACTATAGAATACCACACTATAGAATACCACAGTATAGAATACCACACTATAGAACACCACACTATAGAATACCACACTATAGAATACCACACTATAGAATACCACAGTATAGAATACCACACTGTAGAACACCACACTATAGAATACCACAGTATAGAATACCACACTATAGAATACCACAGTATAGAATACCACAGTATAGAATACCACACTGTAGAACACCACACTATAGAATACCACACTATAGAATACCACACTATAGAATACCACAGTATAGAATACCACACTATAGAATACCACACTATAGAATACCACACTATAATACCACACTATAGAATACCACACTATAGAATACCACAGTATAGAATACCACACTATAGAATACCACACTGTAGAATAACACACTATAGAATACCACACTATAATACCACACTATAGAATACCACAGTATAGAATACCACAGTATAGAATACCACACTATAGAATACCACACTATAGAATACCACAGTATAGAATACCACACTGTAGAATACCACAGTATAGAATACCACACTATAGAATACCACACTATAGAATACCACACTATAGAATACCACAGTATAGAATACCACAGTATATAATACCACACTATAGAATACCACACTATAGAATACCACACTATAGAACACCACACTATAGAATACCACACTATAGAATACCACACAATAGAATACCACACAATAGAATACCACAGTATAGAATACCACACTATAGAATACCACACTATAGAATACCACACTATAGAATACCACAGTATAGAATACCACACTATAGAACACCACACTATAGAATACCACACTATAGAATACCACAGTATAGAATACCACACTGTAGAACACCACACTATAGAATACCACAGTATAGAATACCACACTATAGAATACCACAGTATAGAATACCACAGTATAGAATACCACACTGTAGAACACCACACTATAGAATACCACACTATAGAATACCACACTATAATACCACACTATAGAATACCACACTATAATACCACACTATAGAATACCACACTATAGAATACCACAGTATAGAATACCACACTATAGAATACCACACTATAGAATACCACACTGTAGAATAACACACTATAGAAAACCACACTATAATACCACACTATAGAATACCACAGTATAGAATACCACAGTATAGAATACCACACTATAGAATACCACAGTATAGAATACCACACTGTAGAATACCACAGTATAGAATACCACAGTATAGAATACCACACTATAGAACACCACACTATAGAATACCACAGTATAGAATACCACACTATAGAATACCACAGTATAGAATACCACACTATAGAATACCACAGTATAGAATACCACAGTATAGAATACCACACTATAGAATACCACACTATAGAATACCACACTATAGAATACCACAGTATAGAATACCACACTATAGAATACCACAGTATAGAATACCACAGTATAGAATACCACACTGTAGAACACCACACTATAGAATACCACACTATAGAATACCACACTATAATACCACACTATAGAATACCACACTATAATACCACACTATAGAATACCACACTATAGAATACCACAGTATAGAATACCACACTATAGAATACCACACTATAGAATACCACACTGTAGAATAACACACTATAGAAAACCACACTATAATACCACACTATAGAATACCACAGTATAGAATACCACAGTATAGAATACCACACTATAGAATACCACAGTATAGAATACCACACTGTAGAATACCACAGTATAGAATACCACAGTATAGAATACCACACTATAGAACACCACACTATAGAATACCACAGTATAGAATACCACACTATAGAATACCACAGTATAGAATACCACACTATAGAATACCACAGTATAGAATACCACAGTATAGAATACCACACTATAGAATACCACACTATAGAATACCACACTATAGAATACCACACTATAGAATACCACACTATAGAATACCACAGTATAGAATACCACACTATAGAATACCACACTATAGAATACCACAGTATAACCTCACTATAGTATTCAACCATATAACCTCACTATAGTAACCTCCCTTCAACCATATAATCTCACTATAGTAACCTCCCTTCAACCATATAACCTAGCTATAGTAACCTCCCTTCAACCATATAACCTAGCTATAGTAACCAACCTTCAACCATATAACCTAGCTATAGTAACCAACCTTCAACCATTCATGTATTACTTTATTCTGCCTGTTTGGCCCTGTCCGGGGGTTTCATCGGATGGGGCCACAGTGTCTCCTGACCCCTCCTGTCTCAGCCTCCAGTATTTATGCTGCAGTAGTTTATGTGTCGGGGGCTAGGGTCAGTCTGTTATATCTGTGGAGTATTTGTACTGTCTTATCCAGTGTCCTGTGTGGAATTGAAGTATGCTCTCTCTAATTCTCTCTTTCTTTCTTTCTCTCGGAGGACCTGAGCCCTAGGACCATACCTCAGGACTACCTGGCATGATGACTCCTTGTTGTCCCCAGTCCACCTGGTCGTGCTGCTGCTCCAGTTTCAACTGTTCTGCCTGCGGCTATGGAACCCTGACCTGTTCACTGTGATTATTATTATTTGACCATGCTGGTCATTAATGAACATTTGAACATCTTGGCCATGTTCTGTTATAATCTCCACCCGGCACAGCCAGATGCGGACTGGCTACCCCTCATAGCCTGGTTCCTCGCTTGGTTTCTTCCCTAGGTTTTGGCCTTTCTAGGGAGTTTTTTCCCTAGCCACCGTGCTTCTACACCTGCATTGCTTGCTGTTTGGGGTTTTAGGCTGGGTTTCTGTACAGCACTTTGATATATCAGCTGATGTAAGAAGGGCTTTATAAATACATTTGATTTGATTAATCAATTGATAAAGCTGTTAAAGGAAAATGATGATTGGTTAAGTAAATTATGACTGTTGTTTAATAAGACAGTTACTCCACACAAAGAAAGTTTGAAATCAAAACAAAGTCGTCTCCAATCGTACTTCAGTGTTCTAGTCAAAGAATTGAAAGAACATTCCTTGGTTCTAGTGTTTGGTGAGCTCAGAATTGCACATCAAGTGTCAACACTGTGCAAGGTAGTCTACAAACCAGTACTAAAGGTTTGTGTGTGTGGTAACTCCTGTCTGTGTGGTAACTCCACTAATGAACACAGTCTGGGAGCCTTTCAGTTCAGCTCCTGATATACAGATGTAGGATCTTCATTTGATCACCCTGTTGCAGGATAACTTTTCTGCGATGCAGGAAAGGTAAAACTTGTAGTGTATTTAAAAAGGGTAACAGACTGATGGGGGTCTCTCTGCTAATAGGGTAACAGACTGATGGGGGTCTCTGCTAATAGGGTAACAGACTGATGGGGGTCTCTGCTAATAGGGTAACAGACTGATGGGGTCTCTCTGCTAATAGGGTAACAGACTGATGGGGGTCTCTCTGCTAATAGGGTAACAGACTGATGGGGGTCTCTCTGCTAATAGGGTAACAGACTGATGGAGGTCTCTGCTAATAGGGTAACAGACTGATGGGGGTCTCTGCTAATAGGGTAACACACTGATGGGGGTCTCTGCTAATAGGGTAACAGACTGATGGGGGTCTCTGCTAATAGGGTAACAGACTGATGGGGGTCTCTGCTAATAGGGTAACAGACTGATGGGGGTCTCTGCTAATAGGGTAACAGACTGATGGGGGTCTCTGCTAATAGGGTAACAGACTGATGGGGGTCTCTGCTAATAGGGTAACACACTGATGGGGGTCTCTCTGCTAATAGGGTAACAGACTGATGGGGGTCTCTGCTAATAGGGTAACAGACTGATGGGGTCTCTCTGCTAATAGGGTAACAGACTGATGGGGGTCTCTGCTAATAGGGTAACAGACTGATGGGGGTCTCTCTGCTAATAGGGTAACAGACTGATGGAGGTCTCTCTGCTAATAGGGTAACACACTGATGGGGGTCTCTCTGCTAATAGGGTAACAGACTGATGGGGGTCTCTCTGCTAATAGGGTAACAGACTGATGGAGGTCTCTGCTAATAGGGTAACAGACTGATGGGGGTCTCTCTGCTAATAGGGTAACAGACTGATGGGGGTCTCTGCTAATAGGGTAACAGACTGATGGGGGTCTCTCTGCTAATAGGGTAACACACTGATGGGGGTCTCTGCTAATAGGGTAACAGACTGATGGAGGTCTCTCTGCTAATAGGGTAACAGACTGATGGGGGTCTCTCTGCTAATAGGGTAACACACTGATGGGGGTCTCTGCTAATAGGTAACAGACTGATGGGGGTCTCTCTGCTAATAGGGTAACAGACTGATGGAGGTCTCTCTGCTAATAGGGTAACAGACTGATGGGGGTCTCTGCTAATAGGGTAACAGACTGATGGGGGTCTCTCTGCTAATAGGGTAACAGACTGATGGGGGTCTCTCTGCTAATAGGGTAACAGACTGATGGAGGTCTCTGCTAATAGGGTAACAGACTGATGGGGGTCTCTCTGCTAATAGGGTAACAGACTGATGGGGGTCTCTGCTAATAGGGTAACAGACTGATGGGGGTCTCTCTGCTAATAGGGTAACACACTGATGGGGGTCTCTGCTAATAGGGTAACAGACTGATGGAGGTCTCTGCTAATAGGGTAACAGACTGATGGGGGTCTCTGCTAATAGGGTAACAGACTGATGGGGGTCTCTGCTAATAGGGTAACAGACTGATGGGGGTCTCTGCTAATAGGGTAACAGACTGATGGGGGTCTCTGCTAATAGGGTAACAGACTGATGGGGGTCTCTCTGCTAATAGGGTAACAGACTGATGGGGGTCTCTGCTAATAGGGTAACAGACTGATGGGGGTCTCTGCTAATAGGGTAACAGACTGATGGGGGTCTCTGCTAATAGGGTAACAGACTGATGGGGGTCTCTGCTAATAGGGTAACAGACTGATGGGGGTCTCTGCTAATAGGGTAACAGACTGATGGGGGTCTCTCTGCTAATAGGGTAACAGACTGATGGGGGTCTCTCTGCTAATAGGGTAACAGACTGATGGGGGTCTCTCTGCTAATAGGGTAACAGACTGATGGGGTCTCTCTGCTAATAGGTAACAGACTGATGGGGGTCTCTGCTAATAGGGTAACAGACTGATGGAGGTCTCTGCTAATAGGGTAACAGACTGATGGGGGTCTCTGCTAATAGGGTAACAGACTGATGGAGGTCTCTCTGCTAATAGGTAACAGACTGATGGGGGTCTCTCTGCTAATAGGGTAACAGACTGATGGGGTTCTCTCTGCTAATAGGGTAACACACTGATGGGGGTCTCTCTGCTAATAGGGTAACAGACTGATGGAGGTCTCTCTGCTAATAGGGTAACAGACTGATGGGGGTCTCTGCTAATAGGGTAACAGACTGATGGGGGTCTCTCTGCTAATAGGGTAACAGACTGATGGAGGTCTCTCTGCTAATAGGGTAACAGACTGATGGGGGTCTCTCTGCTAATAGGGTAACAGACTGATGGAGGTCTCTCTGCTAATAGGGTAACAGACTGATGGGGGTCTCTCTGCTAGTTTCAATGGCGGCATCCCTTACAGAGGGTCTTGTGTTTCGTGTTGTTTGATGGCTAATGACCATTAGTGGAAGAGGAAAAGCTCCGCCATTAAGACAAAGCCACATCTGCCGCTAACTAGTTGAGACAGGAAGTCACGGTCTGGAAAATCTCTGCCCTGTAAGAGCTCGCTCACACACACACACACATACACTCTCTCACACACACACACACACACACACACACACACACACACACACACACACACACACACACACACACACACACACACACACACACACACACACTCGCTCACACACACACACACACACACATACACTCTCACACACACACACACACACACACACACACACACACACACACACACACACACACACACTCGCTCACACACACACACACACACACACACATACACTCTCTCACACACACACACACACACTCGCTCACACACACACACACATACACTCTCGCTCACACACACACACACATACACTCTCGCTCACACACACACACACACACACACACACACACACACACACACACACACACACACACACACACACACACACACACACACACGCTCACACACACTCGCTCTCACACTCGCTCACACACACTCGCTCACACACACACACACACACACACACACACACACACACACACACACACACACACACACACACACACACACACACACACACACACACACACTCGCTCTCACACACACACACACACACACACACACACACACACACACACACACACACACACACACACACACACACACACACACACACACACACACACACAGGGTGAGATGAAGCCTCTAAGTCCTTACCCAGCTCTATACAGAGGAATGTCTATTCCGCCAACCAACAAGGCACAGATTTTGCAACTACCACATTACCTCATCGTTTGGGTGTGTGTGTGTGTGTGTGTGTGTGTGTGTGTGTGTGTGTGTGTGTGTGTGTGTGTGTGTGTGTGTGTGTGTGTGTGTGTGTGTGTGTGTGTGTGTGTGTGTGTGTGTGTGTGTGTGTGTGTGTGTGTGTGTGTGTGTGTGTGTGTGTGTGTGTGATGGGCATTGCAGATGGTTGGAATACATAGCAGCTCTCTCTGTCTCTGAGGAGGAGGAGGATTTGGGTTTTTACCAAGGTTTTAGCATACTGTAGTAGAATCACTGAAATCTCCTTTTTTTTTCCTTCCCACAAAAAGCCGGGATACATATGTGCCAGTCTAAACTGAAAGTAAGGAAGGCATTTTCCACTTATTATAGAGTCACGCTTCATTTAGCCAGAATGGCAGAAATATGCCCTAATGGGGCTTCTGCACTGCTCATTTCCGTCTGCTCTGTCCATTTCAACAGCTTGTCCATAACAGGCTCAGTACAGGCCTGCTTTATGCAACACTTTCAGAATGTAAAGACTATCACTGGAAAGGAAGTTTACTGTTTATTTCTTAACTGGTATGTGTTATTCTATTGAAATCACAAAGAATGTATCAGATCAGCTGTGCAATCTTGCTCAAGAATGAGGATTGTTGTCCTTTCAGATATATCCGTAATAGAGGAATACAATATATATACAATAACATAATAAAACCCAGAGGTTACCCAACCCAGAGCTATGTACAAAATTAAACGCAACATGCAACAATTTCAAAGATTTTACTGAGCTACAGTTCATATAAAGAAATCAGTCAATTGAAATACATTTATTAGACCCTAATCTATGGATTCCACATGACTGGGAATACAGATATGCATCTGTTAGTCACAGATACCTTAAAAAGAATGGAAGGGGCGTGGATCAGAAAAGCAGTCAGTATCTGGTGTGACCACCATTTGTCTCATGCAGCGCTACACATCTCCTTCACATGGAGTTGATCAGGCTGTTGATTGTGGCCTGTGGAATGTTGTCCCGCTCCTCTTCAAAGGCTGTGTGAAGTTACTCCACTGGCTGTGCATTATCATGCTGAAACATGAGGTGATGGCTGTGGATGAATGGCACGACAATGGGCCTCAGGATCTCGTCACGGTATCTCTCTGCATTAAAATTACCATCAATAAAATGCAATTGTGTTCGTTGTCTGTAGCTTATGCCTGCCCATACCATAACCCCACCTCCACCATGGGACCCATACCATAACCCCACCTCCACCATGGGGCTCTCTGTTAACAACCATAACCCCACCTCCACCATGGGGCACTCTGTTCACAACCATAACCCCACCTCCACCATGGACCACTCTGTTAACAACCATAACCCCACCTCCACCATGGGGCCCATACCATAACCCCACCTCCACCATGGACCACTCTGTTAACAACCATAACCCCACCTCCACCATGGGGCACTCTGTTCACAACCATAACCCCACCTCCACCATGGACCACTCTGTTAACAACTATAACGCCACCTCCACCATGGGGCCCATACCATAACCCCACCTCCACCATGGACCACTCTGTTAACAACCATAACCCCACCTCCACCATGGGGCACTCTGTTCACAACCATAACCCCACCTCCACCATGGACCACTCTGTTAACAACCATAACCCCACCTCCACCATGGGGCCCATACCATAACCCCACCTCCACCATGGGGCCCATACCATAACCCCATCTCCACCATGGACCACTCTGTTCACAACGTTGACATCAGCAAACCACTCCCCCACACGACTCTCTATACACGCTGTCTGCCATCTGCCAGGTACAGTTGAAACCGGGATTCATCCGTGAAGAGCACACTTCTCCAGCGTGCCAGTGGTCATCGAAGTTGCCCATTGAAGTCAGTTACGACGCTGAAGTGCAGTCAGGTCAAGACCCTGGTGAGGACGACGAGCACACAGATGAGCTTCCCTGAGACGGTTTCTGACGGTTTGTGCAAAAATTATTCGGTCGTGCAAACCCATCAGCTGTCCTGGGCTGGCGTGGTTACTTACACGTGATCTGCGGTTGTGAGACCCGTTGGACGTACTGACAAATTCTCTAAGCGACGTTGGAGGCGGCTTATGGTAGAGAAATGAACATTAAATTTTCTGGCAACAGCTCTGGTGTACATTCCTGCCGTCAGCATGCCAATTTCACACTCCCTCAAAACTTCAGGCATCTGTGGCATTCTGTTGTGTGACAAAACTGCACATTTTAGAGTGGTCTTTTATTGTCCCCAGCACAAGGTGCACCTGTGTAATGATCATGCTGTTTAATCAACTTCTTGATATGCCACACCTGTCAGGTGGATGGATTATCTTGACAAAGGAGAAATGGGGACGTAAATAAATGTGTGAGCAAAATTTGGGAGAAATATGTTTTTTTTGCGTTTGGAACATTTGATTTATTTTATTTCAGCTCGTGAAACATGGGACCAACACTTTACATGTTGCATTTATATTTTTGTCTTGTATGCTTGTTTTCAACCGCCAGTGTCACAGGCGTCGTATGGATTGGACCAAGGTGCAGCGGGAATGTGTATACTCATCTTCTTTTTATTTGGCAGAAAGAAGGAAAACTAAAACGTATACAAAAACAACGACGAAACAGTCCTGTAAGGCTACTAGGCTATACAAAGAACAACTACCCACAAATCCCATAGAAAAAAACACCCCTCTTAAATAGGACCTTCAATTAGAAGCAACGAGGAGCAGCTGCTTCCAATTGAAGGTCAACCCCATTAACTAAACATAGAACTAGACATACTAGATAAACATAGAAATATACTAACATAGAACATAGCCCAACAAACCCCGAAACACTCTAAACAAACACCCCTCTTAAATAAGAACATAGCCCAACAAACCCCGAAACACTCTAAACAAACACACCCCTGCCACATCCTGACCAAACTACAATAACAAATAACCCCTTATACTGGTCAGGACGTGACAGCCAGCAATTGCTAATAACCCATCCGCAACCGTCTGACTACATATGATAAAGTGAATCTGAGACTAACCCACTAAAGTGAACTAACCCACTAAAGTGAACCCGACACTAACCCACTAATATAGAAAATGCGCTAGAAGCTACAGTCAGAGACACCGGAACCGTTTGAGTGACGGTCCCTAACTGTGATTGAAATACTATCAGCTTTTATGATGCTGATAAAGAGAGCACCTTTACAGACGGTCCCTAACTGTGATTGAAATACTATCAGCTTTTATGATGCTGATAAAGACAGCACCTTTACAGACGGTCCCTAACTGTGATTGAAATACTATCAGCTTTTATGATGCTGATAAAGACAGCACCTTTACAGACGGTCCCTAACTGTGATTGAAATACTATCAGCTTTTATGATGCTGATAAAGACAACACCTTTACAGATGATCCCTAACTGCACATTCACATTCTGTCAAGATGCTGAAAGAAATCATATTTCTCCACTCCTGTTCCCGTGTAAAAAAAATTGTACCTACATTTGGTGTATAATTTTAATGCAAGAAATGCTTGAGTCTGCATGAGTTGATATTAAGGCTGAATGAGATGTTATAGACTTACAGTCAGTGTCCACATTTCAGTTTGCATTTTTCACATCTGAACAAGTTCCATTGACGTGCCATACTCCCGTTTCAAGTCTCCGTCTTGTGACTGTCTAATTTATATAGCGCCTCACAATCATAACATAAACGGTACTGCTATCATTGTCTTTTACCCCGTCACCTAATTTTTCCCAAAACATGACTTTTCTGGCCCTCCCTTCTCTTTATTTTCTGTCAGTGCAAGAGGCGACGCTACAGTCCCTGGTTCGAAATCCAGGCTAAATCACATCCGGCTGTGATTGGGAGTCCCATACGGCGGCGCACAATTGGCCCAGCGGTCGTCCGGGTTTGGCCGGGGTAGGCCGTCATTGTTAATAAGAATGTGTCCTTTACTGACTTGCCTAGTTAAATATAGGTTAAATTAAAATATAATAAGATATTTTTTTTTTAAATATTCAACTCTCCAATTCGCAGCTTTTCTCTTATTGAATTATGCTCCAACATTGTCCTTTCTGTGACTCAGTGGATCAAAGTTAACTTACCAACAGTAACTGTTACCAAAAGCATTTGGCGATTGGTGTGTAGGCTACTTGGCTCACTAAAGCGTAAGCACTAATGACAGCTGAAAATAGTGAAAGAAAAACCTCAATGTAGCCTATAGATATGAAGTGGCTCAGTTGGTAGAGCATGGTGTTTGCAACGCCAGCATGGTGTTTGCAACGCCAGGGTTGTGGGTTTCATTCCCACGGGGGGCCAGTACAAAAAAAAGTATTTTTTAAATGCATGAAATGAAATGTATGCATTCACTACTGTAAGTCGCTCTGGATAAGAGTGTCTGCTAAATGACTAAAATGTTAAAATGTAAGTGAACAAAAATAAGACATTTCTGGGTGTTTTAATGTTGGGTATTGTTTTCTCTTTATTCAACCCGCCTGCCCGTGGGGACTGCGGGTTATGAGTCAACCCGAGCATCACTACTGTATAGATATGGCTCTGGTCCAATGTATCAGAGAGAGCTGAGAGTCAGGGACCGCTCTGTACATCCCAGGGGGAAGATGGAGGTGGACCTGCTGCCTCAGCCAATCAGCAGGGTGTAACGTACTTCCTTAGCCAATCAGCAGGGAGTAAGCCAATACTGGGTGAGAGATACAGAGCCAATCATACAAAGGTTTAGATAATCCCATGATTGTGCATTCATTCAGACTGAAGATATGCAAGGACACAAACATCTAAAATCGAAACATGATACTGTGCTCAACAAAATTCGAAGAACTAGGAAGCAATGCTTTTGTTGAAGTAGTCAGTGATATGTTTGGCATTTGACAAGTTATTGACATTGAAATGGACCACCAGATATACAGCCCACTATCCCACCAAGACTACCAGATATACAGCCCACTATCCCACCAGATATACAGCCCACTATCCCACCAGATATACAGCCCACTATCCCACCAGATATACAGCCCACTATCCCACCAAGACCACCAGATATACAGCCCACTATCCCACCAGATATACAGCCCACTATCCCACCAAGACCACCAGATATACAACCCACTATCCCACCAGATATACAGCCCACTATCCCACCAAGACCACCAGATATACAACCCACTATCCCACCAGATATACAGCCCACTATCCCACCAAGACTACCAGATATACAGCCCACTATCCCACCAGATATACAGCCCACTATCCCACCAAGACCACCAGATATACAACCCACTATCCCACCAGATATACAGCCCACTATCCCACCAGATATAAAGCCCACTATCCCACCAAGACCACCAGATATACAGCCCACTATCCCACCAGATATACAGCCCACTATCCCACCAAGACCACCAGATATACAACCCACTATCCCACCAGATATACAGCCCACTATCCCACCAGATATACAGCCCACTATCCCACCAGATATACAGCCCACTATCCCACCAGATATACAGCCCACTATCCCACCAAGACCACCAGATATACAGCCCACTATCCCACCAGATATACAGCCCACTATCCCGCCAGATATACAGCCCACTATCCCACCAAGACCACCAGATATACAGCCCACTATCCCACCAGATATAAAGCCCACTATCCCACCAGATATACAGCCCACTATCCCACCAAGACCACCAGATATACAGCCCACTATCCCACCAGATATACAGCCCACTATCCCACCAAGACACCAGATATACAGCCCACTATCCCACCAGATATACAGCCCACTATCCCACCAGATATACAGCCCACTATCCCACCAGATATACAGCCCACTATCCCACCAGATATACAGCCCACTATCCCACCAGATATACAGCCCACTATCCCACCAAGACCACCCGATATACAGCCCACTATCCCACCAGATATACAGCCCACTATCCCACCAGATATACAACCCACTATCCCACCAGATATACAGCCCACTATCCCACCAGATATACAGCCCACTATCCCACCAAGACCACCAAATATAAGCCCACTATCCCACCAGATATACAGCCCACTATCCCACCAGATATACAGCCCACTATCCCATCAAGACCACCAAATATACAACCCACTAAATCCACCTTGCGCCTATTTATGAAAAAGCCATTTTAGTTGAGTATAATATGTTATGACATTTGTGACAAAGAAGTGCTCACCATTACAGGTATCTAACTTTAAAACAACCAGGGACATGGGACAAATCCATTAGACCTTCTCATGAAAATAGTATATGGACATAATCACCAAGACTCACCATGACAGGTCCCATCTTCTGCCAGGGTGTATCCCAGAAGGCAGGGAGCGGAGCGGCTTACGACGGGGTAGCTGGGTGCCACGGGACCTGGAGGGGGTTGTAGAGGGTAGGGGTCTGGTTCTGGGAAGCCCAGGGAGGTGTCTGGGTAGCTGGCCTGGGACCTGCCTGCCCCTCCACCTTCTCCACCAGCCCGGGGGTAGGTAGGCTGGCTGTACAGCCCCCGGGGGATGCAGAGATAGCCTCCGTTCTGGTTCACACACTGCATGTCTCCTCTGCAGGCGTCTGGTACCGTACGACACTCATCAATGTCTAGGGAGGAAGGGACACCAGTTAAGGATAAGAATAGGGAAACTTTATTGTTCCAGAGTGGAAAATTATCTTGGACAACTTGTAAACAATCTGCCTGCAAAACATAATGTATAAAGATGCAAGATGGATACTGCTCAAAACACAGCCTATAGACAGACAGAATGGGTACTGCTCAAAACACAGCCTATAGACAGACAGAATGGATACTGCTCAAATCACAGCCTATAGACAGACAGAATGGATACTGCTCAAAACACAGCCTATAGACAGACAGAATGGATACTGTTCAAAACACAGCCTATAGACAGACAGAATGGATACTGTTCAAAACACAGCCTATAGACAGACAGAATGGATACTGCTCAAAACACAGCCTATAGACAGACAGAATGGATACTGCTCAAAACACAGCCTATAGACAGACAGAATGGATACTGCTCAAAACACAGCCTATAGACAGACAGAATGGATACTGCTCAAAACACAGCCTATAGACAGACAGAATGGATACTGCTCAAAACACAGCCTATAGACAGACAGAATGGGTACTGCTCAAAACACAGCCTATAGACAGACAGAATGGGTACTGCTCAAAACACAGCCTATAGACAGACAGAATGGATACTGCTCAAATCACAGCCTATAGACAGAGAGAATGGATACTGCTCAAAACACAGCCTATAGACAGACAGAATGGATACTGTTCAAAACACAGCCTATAGACAGACAGAATGGATACTGCTCAAAACACAGCCTATAGACAGACAGAATGGATACTGCTCAAAACACAGCCTATAGACAGACAGAATGGATACTGTTCAAAACACAGCCTATAGACAGACAGAATGGATACTGCTCAAAACACAGCCTATAGACAGACAGAATGGATACTGCTCAAATCACAGCCTATAGACAGACAGAATGGATACTGTTCAAAACACAGCCTATAGACAGACAGAATGGATACTGCTCAAAACACAGCCTATAGACAGACAGAATGGATACTGTTCAAAACACAGCCTATAGACAGACAGAATGGATACTGCTCAAAACACAGCCTATAGACAGACAGAATGGATACTGTTCAAAACACAGCCTATAGACAGACAGAATGGATACTGCTCAAAACACAGCCTATAGACAGACAGAATGGATACTGCTCAAAACACAGCCTATAGACAGACAGAATGGATACTGCTCAAAACACAGCCTATAGACAGACAGAATGGATACTGCTCAAAACACAGCCTATAGACAGACAGAATGGATACTGCTCAAAACACAGCCTATAGACAGACAGAACGGATACTGTTCAAAACACAGCCTATAGACAGACAGAATGGATACTGCTCAAAACACAGCCTATAGACAGACAGAATGGATACTGCTCAAAACACAGCCTATAGACAGAATGGATACTGCTCAAAACACAGCCTATAGACAGACAGAATGGATACTGTAGGTGTGTGTGGGGGAGGGGAGGGGAGGGGAGATTAAACTCACCAACACATACTCTTGCTCTGCGATCATAGGCGAACCCCTCCGTGCAGGTCTACGTGAAAGAATAGGAAAGAGCAGATGGCCAAGAGCATTATTCAGACAACCAGTGAGTGAAAGCAAAAACAAACACTATGAAGTCAACTAATTCATCATTACAGTAGAAGCTTTAAGTTGAGCTGCTTTTCTGGGTTTTTGAAAAAAATTTATGAAGCACTTGGAACATTGCAGTAACTTTGTTTCATTCATTCGTACATTATCTTGTTCATAGTTTATCATTTTCCACTGAAGCCTCCTACTGTCCATCACTATTCACTCTACTCTTTGTAGATGCATGCAGGAATGAATGAAATGCGTGAAGACAGATGGGCAGGAGGGAAGCAGGGAAGGAAGGAAGGAAGGAAGGCAGGCAGGCAGGCAGGCAGGCAGACAGACAGACGTCTCAATAAATACCATGAGAAATAAATACATGTGTTACCTGGCCATATCCAGAGTGGATGCTACATAACACCAACACCGCAACTGTCAACATTCTGAAAAGATTGAGGTTTTTTTTGGTCAGAAATAATCTTAATTCCACAAGGATGGATCATGTATGGAATAATCTCAATACTGGGCTCCTGTATTATTCAACGGGACAAATCCATATAGGCTAAAGGCTGTTTTAAAAGAATCAGGATATATCAAACCATTGCATGTACCAGAGTAAGATTATATTGGTGACATAAAAGTAAAATCTATGGCTCTGTTTTACAACAAAACTTGGTCAACTTTATCACAACTATTTCACAACCAACATCATTCACTAACCTTGCGTAAGTCCAGACATTCAAGCCACGTATGTCCAAAAACATGTTCTATGGATCTTGCTGATATACTCAGATGACCCGTGGATACTTTGGAGCAAGAAAGGTTTTGAACACTTTTGCTACTGTTGTGAAGTCGAAAATCCAATGCGCATGTGGTGGGCTACTCTCGCCAGTCACACCGCCCAGACTACGCCGAAAACCTAAACCAGGATTTGATAAACAGCTATCCAGTCGACCGAAACCTTGATCTATGCCCCACCTTACGGGGAATGTCTTTCGAAACGGTCTGGTCTATTTCCCCCCCCCTCTCTAAACTGTACAGTTTAGTTTAGCAATGCAAATGACCGGGACAGGTCCTCGAGCATTTCTGACAACAGCTGGATTCAATCAAAGAGAGACAGCCCCCTCGAACCACCGCAGAGGGGAGAGGGGGAAATGCCCCAGATGGGATATCAGAGGGCGCATTAATCCAAAGTATGGGCCTACTTGAAAATTTATTTATAATTATCGAAGGAACAGATCAATAGGACACGATTCTACAATGGGACTCTGAAGACATGCACAGTTCTGTTTTCTGTTACATTCCTCCGTTCTGATTCTGGTTCTACAGCAAAGTGATTTTTTTATCTTATTTTATAATCTATTCTATTTTTCTGATTCTGTAGGAAGATGAGAGTCAACTTCCACTACCTATAATTAATCTAGCCTTATTGCATTGACATGTAAAGGCTTGCCTCGGTCTGGGCCTGAGTCGCTGGGCTTTCACCAGAGGCCTACATGGCAGTGGGTGTTCAGTAAACACAGTTGAGTCTCACCTATCAACACAAAACCATTCACTGTTACAACACCATTCACTGTTACTCTGTTACAACACCATTCACTGTTACAACACCATTCACTGTTACAACACCATTCACTGTTACAATACCATTCACTGTTACAACACCATTCACTGTCACAACACCATTCACTGTCACAACACCATTCACTGTCACAACACCATTCACTGTTACAACACCATTCACTGTCACAACACCATTCACTGTTACAACACCATTCACTGTCACAACACCATTCACTGTTACAACACCATTCACTGTCACAACACCATTCACTGTTACCACACCATTCACTGTCACAACACCATTCTCTGTTACAACACCATTCACTGTCACAACACCATTCACTGTCACAACACCATTCACTGTTACAATACCATTCACTGTTACAACACCATTCACTGTAACAACACCATTCACTGTTACAACACCATTCACTGTAACAACACCATTCACTGTTACAACACCATTCACTGTTACAACACCATTCACTGTTACAACACCATTCACTGTTACTCTGTTACAACACCATTCACTGTTACAACACCATTCACTGTTACTCTGTTACAACACCATTCTCTGTTACAACACCATTCACTGTTACAACACCATTCACTGTTACAACACCATTCACTGTTACAACACCATTCACTGTTACTCTGTTACAACACCATTCACTGTTACAACACCATTCACTGTTACAACACCATTCACTGTTACAACACCATTCACTGTTACAATACCATTCACTGTTACAACACCATTCACTGTCACAACACCATTCACTGTCACAACACCATTCACTGTCACAACACCATTCACTGTTACAACACCATTCACTGTCACAACACCATTCACTGTTACAACACCATTCACTGTCACAACACCATTCTCTGTTACAACACCATTCACTGTCACAACACCATTCACTGTCACAACACCATTCACTGTTACAATACCATTCACTGTTACAACACCATTCACTGTAACAACACCATTCACTGTTACAACACCATTCACTGTTACAACACCATTCACTGTTACAACACCATTCACTGTTACAACACCATTCACTGTTACAACACCATTCACTGTTACTCTGTTACAACACCATTCACTGTTACTCTGTTACAACACCATTCACTGTTACAACACCATTCACTGTTACAACACCATTCACTGTTACAACACCATTCACTGTCACAACACCATTCACTGTTACAACACCATTCACTGTTACTCTGTTACAACACCATTCACTGTTACAACAACATTCACTGTTACAACACCATTCACTGTTACAACACCATTCACTGTTACAACACCATTCTCTGTCACAACACCATTCACTGTCACAACACCATTCACTGTTACTCTGTTACAACACCATCCACTGTTACAACACCATTCACTGTTACAACACCATTCACTGTCACAACACCATTCACTGTTACTCTGTTACAACACCATCCACTGTTACAACACCATTCACTGTTACAACACCATTCACTGTCACAACACCATTCATTGGTACACAGTCATTCTTTCCATCACTCTACAAGGCATGTTTAAAACCTATTGTTACGACTTCCGCTGAAGTTGGTCCCTCTCCTTGTTCGGGCGGCGTTCGGCGGTCGACGTCTCCGGCTTTCTAGCCATCGCCGATCCACTTTTCATTTTCCATTGGTTTTGCCTTGTCTTCCATCACACCTGGTTCCAATTCCATCAATTGCATGTTGTGTATTTAACCCTCTGTTACCCTCTTTAACCCTCTGTTATTTAACCCCCCCCCATGTCCTTGTCCGGTATTGTTTGTTGTAGTGCTTGTGCACGGTATGCTGGTATTTACCGGGTTTTGTTTGACCCATTTATTGTATTGTTCTGTTGACGGTGTAAATGAGTTTCCGCTCTCCTGCGCCTGACTTCTCTGCCGCCAGGAGCATCGCATTACACCTATCTGGAGGGTGTGTTGTGTTAAGACACTATTCGTTGCATAAGCAAGGCTATATAAGGCTGCTAAACTGTTTGTCTCAATCATATAATACTAATTACATTATTATATTGTCATGACTGTCCTGTAAGGATCCAAATAGGTCAGATTAGCTTTGCAATAAATAACTTCAACCAGACCACCTCTCAGAGGGGGGGGGGGGGGGAGAAGGTGTCACACCCTGATCTGTTTCACCTGTCTTGTGCTTGTCTCCACCCCCCCTTCCAGGTGTTGCTCATTTCCCCCATTATCCCCTGTGCATTTATACCTGTGTTTTCTATTTGTCTGTTGCCAGTTCGTCTTGTCTCGTCAAGCCTACCAGTGTGTTTTTCCCCATACTCCTGTTTCACTCTAGCCCTTGTTTTTCTAGTTTTGACCACTGTGCCTGTCCTGACCCTGAGCCTGCATGCCGTTCTGTACCTGTCGGACACTGCTCCGTATTACTGACCTCTGCCTGCCCTTGACCTGTCGTCTGCCTGCCCCATTTTGTTAATAAACATCTGTTATTTTAACTTTCTGCATCTGGGTCTTATCCTGAGGTCTGATAGTACAAACTGGCCACGATTGACCCAGCAGATTCGGACCAGCTCCGCAACGCCGTCTCCTCCCAAGGAGCCACCATTGGAAGACACAAGGAGTTACTTTAAGGTCTTAAGGGAGGATTCTAGACCGTGGCGGAACGCCATGACCGTGCCTTCCATACATTGCTGGAGCAATTCCGCGGATTATCTGTTAGGCAGCCCGCCACTACAGTAACCCCCCAGACTGTCAGTTACCCAGCTAACAGCGGCGCCTCTACCCAACCTACCCCGACTTCCCGAGAACCGCGCTTACCACCTCCGGAGCGCTACGCTGGAGATCCAGGATCCTGCCGGGTGTTTCTCGCCCAGTGTTCTCTCATCTTTGAGCTGAAGCCCTTTTCAATTCCCTCGGATCGCTCGAGGATAGCGTACTTGATAACGCTTATGTCTGGGAGGGCTCTCGCCTGGGCTACGGCGGTGTGGGAGCAACAATCCGCAGTTTGTCTCAGTCTGGAGGAATTTGTAGCGGAGGTACGTAAAGTGTTTCATTTTCCGTTGTCCAGGAAGAGAGGCAGCTCGTAAACTTCTCCAACTACGTCAGGACTCTCATGGTGTGGCAAACTACGCAGAGAATTTTCACACATTGACAGTGGAGAACGCCTCGACGCGTTCCTTCATGAATTATCGGAGGAGGTTAAAGACGAGCTCGCGTCCTGGGAGCTGCCTACGGGTCTCGACTCGCTCATCGCCTGGACCATCTGGATCGATGGGCGGCTACGGGAACTTAGGAGGGAGAGGAGGTCTGATTCCGGTCCCATTCGCTCGCCCAAGGATCCCACCTCACCTCCGAGGAATCCCGGAAGTCCCCGGCTTCTACGTTCTCGAGAGAATCTGAGGTTACCCGAGTTCCCCCAAGGTCTGCCGAATCGCCTCTTCCGGAGCCAATGCAACTCGGCAGAGCTAGGCTGTCTCCAGCCGAACGTTTATGCAGACTTAACACCGAGAGTTGTCTGTATTGCGGGACTACCGGTCATTATGTGTCTACCTGTCCATTAAAAGGTTTACAGCCTGGGCTACTTCGCTTCCACTGCATCGACCCTTTGACTGCGGGATCGACCTTCTACGGGCACTACACCACCCCGGGGATGGCTGTATTCACTGTCGGGTCCGGACACTAAACATACACTACCGGTCAAAAGTTTTAGAACACCACATCATTCAAGGGGTTTTCTTTATTTTGACTATTTTCTACATTGTAGAATAATAGTGAAGACATCAAAACTATGAAATAACACATGTTGTAACACTCTTCTTTGTCAGACGATACAGAGAAATCATCGTCGGAGAAAGTGGACCAATACGCAGCGGGGTTATGTGTACTCATCTTCTTTCCTGACCAAACTACAATACAAATAATACCTAAATACTGGTCAGGACGTGACACATGTAGTAAACAAAAAAGTAGCCACCCTTTGCCTTGATGACAGCTTTGCACACTCTTGGCATTCTCTCAACCAGCTTCACCTGGAATGCTTTTCCAACAGTCTTGAAGGAGTTCCCACATATGCTGAGCACTTGTTGGCTGCTGTTCCTTCACTCTGCGGTCCAACTCATCCCAAATCATCTCAATTCGGTTGAGGTCGCGGGATTGTGGTCATCTGATGCAGCACTCCATCACTCTCCTTCTTGGTCAAATAGCCCTTACACAGCCTGGAGGTGTGTTGGGTCATTGCCCTGTTGAAAAACAATTGATAGTCCAACTAAGCCCAAATCAGAAGGGATGGTATACTGCTTCAGAATGTTGTGGTAGCCATGCTGTTTAAGAGTGCATTGAATTCTAAATGCATCACTGACAGTGTCACCAGCAAAGCACCTTCACACCATAACACCTCATCCTCCATGCTTCATGGTGGAAAATACACATGCAGAGATCATCCGTTCCCCCACACCGTGTCTCACAAAGACACAGCGATTGGAATCAAAAACCTCAAATTTGGCACGGGCTAATGTCCATTTCTCGTGTTTCTTGGCCCAAGCAAGTCTCTTCTTATTATTGGTGTCCTATGCAGCAATTTAACCATGAAGGCCTGATTTCACACAGTCTCCTCTGAACAGTTGATGTTGAGATTTGTCTGTTACTTGAACTCTGTGAAGCATTTTTTTGGGCTGCAATTTCTGAGGCTGGTAACTCTAATGAACGTATACTCTGCAGCAGAGACTTGTCACAGGAGACTTGTCACAACACAACTGATGGGCTCAAACCCATTAAGAAGGAAAGAAATTACACAAAATAACTTTTAACAAGGCACACCTGTTAATTGAAATGCATTCCAGGTGACTACCTCATGAAGCTGGTTGAGAGAATGCCAAGCGTGTGCAACGCTGTCATCAAGGCAAAGGGTGGCTATTTGAAGAATCTCAAATATAAAATATATTTTGATTTGTTTAACACTTTTTTGTTTACTACATGATTCCATATGTGTTATTATATAGTTTTAATGTCTTTACTATTTAAGAAAAACACTTGAATGTGAAGGTGTTCTAAAACTTTTGACCGGTAGTGTACATTGAGGACTCGCTGGCTGCAGGGACAAAACCCTGCGCCCGTTTCACTCCCAGTCTAATGGCCAGTCGGAGCGAGATAATTAGGACCTGGAGACGACTCTTCGTTGCCTTGTCTCCGCCAACCCCACCACCTGAAGCCAGCAACTAGTGTGGGTAGAACACGCACTCAACACCTTACCCTGCTCAGCCACTGGTCTCTCGCCTTTTGAGTGTTCGACTGGATATCAGCCCCCGCTCTTCCCTGAGCAAGAGGAAGAGGTCAACATACCCTCGGTCCAGATGTCTGTCCGCCGCTGTCGCCGTACATGGAAGAGAGCCCGGTCTTCTCTTCTCAAGACCACCTCCAGATAGACGACAGGCGGACCGCCACTGGACCCCAGCTCCCCGTTATCGTCTCAGGCAGAGGGTATGGCTGTCCACTTGGGATCTTCCCTTCCAGGTGTAATCCCGCAAACTTTCTCCCCCGTTTTATCGCCCCTATCCCCATCTCTTAGATCCTTAGCCCCTCTGCTGTTCATCTTCCGTTGCCCCACACCCTCCGTATACATCCCACTTTTCATGTATCAAGGATTAAACCTCTGTCTCACAGCCCTCTGTCTCTTCTTTCCAGGCCCTGCCGTTCTGTATTTTTCTGACTCTGCCCTGGATTACTGACCTCTGACTGGCCCTGACCTGTCGTCTGCATGCGCCCGGTTTTGTTAATAAACACCTGTTATTTCGAACTGCATCTGGGTCTAATACTGAGGTCTGATAGAAGGGAACTGATGGGGGGGTCATGCCCTGTTACAAATCAAGGACAGAACATTCAGCTATCTCCCCCTCCAAATTCACCTAAGATATGTGCCTTTGTTTTAACAGAACTTTTCCAGCCGAAACTCTAACACGTTCTAAGGCGAACACTGGAACAATATTTCTAACATAGAATGTGGAGAATGGGCAGAGGCAATCTGAAGAACACTGGTGACGTTTCGGTTGTTACTTTGTGATGTCATTAAAAATGTAATAAAGGAAATACTGTAACTTGGAAAGTATACCCACTATATGTGTGAAGTGTCCATCCGATGCATTGTGCATGAAATATGAAAAACGATGAACATGTTTTTGTTAAGAGAGGGATGTGATCGTAGAAACGAAGGAAATTGTAAGTAAGTAGTCTCCTGATGGAACCGCCCCTTTTGAACCAACAGTATAAAATGATGGGTTAAGAATTAACATATCAGATCAGAAAGACATTGAGCTGCAGCTCATATTTAAAGTGGTTTAAACGTTGAATCTCAACACGAGGTAGAGAAGATAAAGTTACCTCCCAGACAATCACTGGTACAGCTAGTTTCTCGAATAGCGATTTTAAGTGGGACCATTCTACTACTTTCTTCAAACCATTGGAAACCATCGACGCGGCTGGCTAGCCTATCTTCAAAGGAGCATCTTCTAGAGCGAATGGAAGGAAAATCAACTCTGTAGTTCTGTTCAAGACTACACGACAGGTAACCAGATACCGGACAACAGCAGAGGAGAACAACAATAGGAGACGGGTGGGGATCCCTTTTGGACAATCGGAGCCTTACAAGTGTGCCGCAAAAAGGCCCAACACCCTTTTCCAAGAAGGTCTGGTCCCGATAGAAATACATGAAGAAGCAAGACATTTACATGTAAATACATTCATGATTTCTTACTCCAAACGGGCGGCGGTTCGTGTGCAAAGTATATGATTACTGTGAGAGTAGTTTCTAAATGTATCAAATTCTGTCTCTGTCGCTCTCTGCCCGCCTCTCCATCTCTTTTGTAACAAGCCGCCATATTGTGTCAGTCCGCTAGGGACCTGTTTCTAATGTATTAAGTGTGTATGTTTATCCTGTTTTACCATTTAGTTAGCTAGTAAATAATTAATTAAACCAATTTGGGTAGTACTGAATCATAAGTAAGGCTGGGGTTTTTGCAGATGCAAGGAGGTTACGACTGTTCAGAATGATATGATACAAGGTTATGATTAATACGTTTACTGTTAAGGTGTGATAGGTTAAGACCTTTAGAGTTTAATTCGGGAGATGGTCACTCTTTAAAGAACCGCTCTCGTGGTGCCCCAAATCCTAATGAGTTAATTGTTACATGATGAATTTAAATCGGGTCACAATTAAACAGAGTTAATTGATTAGATAAATAACAGTCATCAGATTAATGAAAGTAAAGTCACAGCGACATTTAACAGGCGCTTTTATCCAAAACGACTTACATTCATGTGTGCATACATTTTACGTATGGGTGGCCCTAGCGGGAATAGAACCCACAATCCTTAGCATTGCAAGCACCATGCTCTACAGACAACCACACGGGCCAAGATCATGTGGTAGTTTATTAGGTCATGATCCAGGTGGGGGCAATCACACTAATGACAACATATCACACTAGGTAGTATTTATTGAAAAAAATCTAATTGAGATTCTCCACATGTTCTGTGTACAAACCTAAACCGCTAACTACTCCTTTAAAGCACAATGCAAATAATCCATTATGGTTCTATGAAGGTGTAACCGATGTGAAATGGCTAGGTAGTTAGCGGTGGTGCGCGCTAGTAGCGTTTCAATCAGCTGACGTCACTCGCTCTGCGACCTTAAGTAGTTGTTCCCCTTGCACCGCAAGAGCCGCGGCTTTTGTGGCGCGATGGGTAACGTTGCTTCGTGGGGTGTCAGATGTTGATGTGCGCAGAGGGTCCCTGGTTCGAGCCCAGGTTGGGGCAAGGAGAGGGACGGAAGCTAAGCTGTTACAAAGGCAGTGATCTGTTAAATCAAATAATCTCAGTTGATGATCATCATGTTGCTCCCCAATACCAGAACAATACAAGGTCATACAAGCATTGCATCCAATTCTGCCTCCATAGGGGTGCGTTCATCAGGACACAATGTTTGGGAACATTCAGATAGAAATATGCCATGTAGAACAAACATGCCTCTGACAGGTAGAATACGGTTATTTTGGGTAACAGACATACACAACAAAAAATGTACACTGTGGAACCAAAGGATATCACTTGAAAGTATTAATTAAAACGTTTGTTTCTAAAGTGGTTCTCCAAACAATAACACATATAATGATTAAAAAGGCAAGAAAAAAAATTACAAACAACCATAAATACATTCATTTATATTGACATCCTATTAAGGGGCACTATTCACTGCACGTCTCCCTAACCTTAAAAAAATCAACCGTATTATTTTCACATTAAAACAGTCTATTAATTGCACATCATACCGACCCTTCAGATATATACAACTGAGCAGCAGTAGGGGGCACAAGGGTCAGTGGAGTGGTTTCTCTTACTGAGACAACCCTGTCCAAATTAAAACCTTTGCTGGCTTTTCTTTTTAAAAAGCTATTTCTACTTTTTCTTTGCTTGATCTCTAAGGGAAGGTTATTCCATAGACAAATGCCTGTTTGGAAAAAGAACATGCTCCTTGCAGTACTGTTTACTCTTGGGATTTTACAAGACATAACATTAGCTCTGGTAATTGTAACTGACTTGTTTATAGACCATATCAAATGTGGTTTTTCATATAACCTGGGGGAACAATCATTTAAGGATGTCAAATATATGATTAGATTTAAGTTGATCCACTCTGGACGCCAAAGGAAACAAAGCCCACCTCCCGGACCCTATGTGGGTCCTAGAGGGATATTCAGCATATACCTGATAACATTATTTTGCATGACCTGCATTCTCTTTTTCAGAGAGCAACGATAAACCAAGCAGTTCAGGCATAATAAAAATGACACTGAGTTGAGACAAGCAGTTTCTTAATTTTGATGTTACAATATCAAGCGTTACGATATAAACATTTCAATTTGTTCGCCATTTTAGAAATAATTTTAGCAGCAATTTTGGGTTGTCAGTCAACCAATCTCTAACAAAATGCAATTCCTTAATCAGGGTCTCCTCTATGTAAACTGTATCCTTCCCTGATACCAGTATGGCTGAGTCATCAGCATAAAGCAGGAGTTTGCACTTTACTGTATCTGGTATATCATTAACGTATATAAGAAATAAGAGAGGCCCTAAAATGGATCCCTGTGGTACTCCACGGGATATTTTTTTGGCCTCTGACAGAACATAATCAACATTATACTTGTATTCTATTGGTCAGATAAGACCTAAACCAATTCACTGCAACTGTCACGTCCTGACCAGTAAAAAGGGTCATTTGCCATAGTAGAATGGTCAGGGCGTGGCAGGGGGGTTTGTTTTGTGTGTTTTGGGTTTTTTTGGTTCTAGAGGATTTTGGTTCTAGTTTTCTATTTCTATGTTTAATTTTCCATGTTTGGCCGAGTATGGTTTCCAATCAGAGGCAGGTGTTTTTCGTTGTCTTTGATTGGGAGCCATATTTAGGCAGCCTGTTTTCCTTTGGGTTTTATGGGTGGTTGTTTTTTCGTATAGTTACAGAACTGTCCCTTGTCGTTTGTTTATTTTGTTTAAGTGTTCTCTCAAAAAATAAAAGAAGATGAGCACTCAACACGCTGCGCCTTGGTCTGTCCCTTTCGACGCTTATGACAGCTACATCATTTTTTAAACATGAATTTCAGTTTCATCAGGAGAATATCATGGTCCACAGTATCAAAAGCTTTCTGCAAGTCTAACATGACCAGTCCTGTATAGTTCCCCTTCTCACGTTCCTGCTTGTTGAGGTCAAAAATGTGGATAAGGCAAGTACCAGTGGAATGAGCTGTTCTAAAGCCAGACTGGAGTTCATAAAGAAGTTTGTTCTCGAAAAGGTATCCCTCAAGTTGATTAAAAAAACAAATCTCTCAACAACTTTAGATAAGGTGCTGAGGGTTGACACAGGCCTGTAGTTTCCTACATTTGTTTTACTGCTCTTCTTGTAGAGAGGAACCACCCCTGGCTGTTTTGAGATCATCTGGAAATGCACCACTACTAAAAGTTACGACATCGACTCAATCCATGGCATTTCTACCTGCAACTTTCCACAACGTTTAGTGGCTGAATGTGTCCCAGCAGAGCATTAGAAGATAAATGAGTTACATATGTCCAAGTGCAGAATATTCAGACACTTTGAAATGGAAGTTAGGTAACTTTTCTGATATGCATAGGAGTTGCAGCGTATACAGAGGCTAGTGGTTCTGAGTTGCAGTGTATATGGAGGCTAGAGGTCCCGTGTGGCTCAGTTGGTAGAGCATGGTGTTTGCAACACCAGGGTTGTGGGTTCGATTCCCACGGGGGACCAGTACGGAAATGTATGAAATGTATGCATTCACTACTGTAAGTTGCTCTGGATAAGAGCGTCTGCTAAATGACTCCAATGTAAATGTAGTGGTTCTGAGTTGCAGCGTATACGGAGGCTAGTGGTTCTGAGTTGCAGCGTATACAGAGGCTAGTGGTTCTGAGTTGCAGCGTATACAGAGGCTAGTGGTTCTGAGTTGCAGCGTATACAGAGGCTAGTGGTTCTGAGTTGCAGCGTATACAGAGGCTAGTGGTTCTGAGTTGCAGCGTATACAGAGGCTAGTGGTTCTGAGTTGCAGCGTATACAGAGGCTAGTGGTTCTGAGTTGCAGCGTATACAGAAGCTAGTGGTTCTTTGCTGAACATTGTTGGTCAAGGTGGAAAATGGTGCAAATTCATGAAGAATATCAAAATAATAAATCACTGGGTCTCTTAGGTATACGCTCTTGGGGCGGCAGGTAACCTAGTGGTTAGAGAGGTAGGTGGTCTAGTGGTTATAGGTAGGTAGTCTAGTGGTTAGAGCAGGTAGCCTAGTGGTTAGAATGTTGGGCCAGTAACTGAAAAGTTGTTAGATCGAATCCCTGACCTGACAAGGTTAAAAAAAATCTGTCGTTCTGCCCCTGAACAAGGCCACTGTTCCTAGGCCATCATTGTAAATAAGAATTTGTTCTTAACTGACTTGCCTAGTTAAATAAAAAAAATGCGTCCCAAAAGGCTCCCGATTCCCTATATAGTTCACTACTTTTGGCCGGGGCCCTGATCAAAAGTAGGGCACTATTGTGAGGGGAAAATGTTGTTTGTGCTTTTCTAATAACCAAATTGAACTGGGTTCATGCAAGTGACTGATTGATTGTGCCTGGGGTGGAATCCTCACTATCAGTATAAGCAATTTAGCAGTACGCCCAGAACATTGCTTTGAGAACTGAAAAAGGGGTTCTCTCAGTTTCAAGGTCTCAGCTTGGAGAGAAAAATCCTCGTGAGGTATATTGGTCAGTCACATGCAGGAACCAAACGTTAATAAATTCATTATGAATCATGTAAATCGTGCAAATTTTAACTATAAGAGAACTAACGGGACTGCCCTGGCAGAGCTCCAGACCGACGTGCACTATGGTGCATTAAGTTTGTTGGAACCTCACCAGCTTCCTCATAATAATAATGAATTCAATATTGACTTCAGGTGTCCCTGGTGGTAATATTCACTATGTACAGAGAATAGGGTGTAATTTGAGACACAGCCACTAGGTTAAACTCAAACGGAGCAGACAACCTATGTGATTAAGGGGTATAGTAATACCTTTATTTTTATCATAACAACCAACAAAAGAAAGTCACTGGTCCTTATCACGATGATCAGAGTCTCAGTTTTAGGGTTTTCTAATCATCCATTAAGAATTTCGAACTTCAGTCTGAGCATCTTTAACACATGTTAAGGAGTACATGAATATATGTTAATATATATTTTAGTCTATTTACCTTCGAGAAAGCATCTGTGACATTCATTTGGCAGTAGTCGATTGTGGAGGACATTCGTACAAAAATGTAGAGCTAACTTTACAGAGTGGGCAAGACATCACGTAAACCTTTTTAATGTGCAGTTTTTGTTATGTTTTTACAACTTTGTAAATATATATTTATATTTCTTAATTTACAAACCAAAATCATACAGTATACCTATCTGAACAGAAAAATTGGTAGGCACTTAAGGTAGTTCTGAAAGTACTGTCTTATATTTCATATTTATAGACACCCATGTACGCACATACATACACATATACAGTACCAGTCAAAAGTTTGGACACCTACTCATTCCAGGTTTTTTAACTTTTTACTATTTTCTACATTGTACAATAATAGTGAAGACATCAAAACTATGAAATAACACATATGGAATCATTTAGTAACCAAAAAAGTGGTAAACAAATGAAAATATATTTTATAATTGAGATTCTTCAAAGTAGCCACCCTTTGCCTTGATGACAGCTTTGCACACTTTTGGCATTCTCTCAACCAGCTTCATGAGGTAGGCACCTGGAATGCATTTCAATTAACATGTGTGCCTTGTTAAAAGTTAATTTGTGGAATTTATTTTCTTCTCAATGCGTTTGAGCCAATCAGTTGGGTTGTTACAAGGTAGGCGTGGTATACAGAAGATAGCCCTATTTGGTAAAAGACCAAGTCCATATTATGGTAAGAACAGTTCAGATAAGCAAAGAGAAATGACAGTCCATCATTACTTTAAGACATGAAGGTATGTCAATCTGGAAAAAAAACTGTGAAAGTGTCTTCAAGTGCAGTCACAAAAACCATCAAGTGCTATGATGAAACTGGCTCTCATGAGGACCGCCACAGGAAAGGAAGACCCCGAGTTAACTCTGCTGCAGAGGATAAGTTCAATTAGAGTTACCAGCCTCAGAAATTGCAGCCCAAATGCTTCAGAGTTCAAGTAACAGAAACATCTCACCATCAACTGTTCAGAGGAGGCTGTGTGAATCAGGCCTTCATGGTTGAATTGCTGCAAAGAAACCACTACTAAAGGACACCAATAATAAGAAGAGATTTGCTTGGGCCAAGAAACACGAGCAATGGACATTAGACCGTTGGAAATCTGTCCTTTGGTCTGATGAGTCCAAATTTGAGATTTTTGGTTAAAACCGCCATGTCTTTCTGAGACGCAGAGTAGGTGAACGGATGATTTCCACATGTGTGGTTCCCACCGTGAAGCATGGAGGAGGAGGTGTGATGGTGTGGGGGTGCTTTGCTGGTGACACTGTCAGTGATTTATTTAGAAGTCAAGGCACACTTAACCAGCATGGCTACCACAGCATTCTGCAGCGATACGCCATCCCATCTGGTTTGCGCTTAGTGCGACTATAATTTGTATTTCAACAGGACAATGACCCAACACACCTCCAGGCTGTGTAAGAGCCATTTGACCAAGAAAGAGAGTGATGGAGTGCTGCATCAGATGACCTGACCTCCACAATCACCCGACGTCAACACAATTGAAATGGTTAGGGGATGAGTTTTACCACAGAGAGAAGGAAAAGCAGCCAACAAGTGCTCAGCATATGTGGGAACTCCTTCAAAACTGTTGGAAAAGCATTCCAGGTGAAGTTGGTTGAGAGAACGCCAAGAGTGTGCCAAGCTGTCACCATGGCAAATGGTGGCTACTTTGAAGAATCTAAAAATGTAACTAATATTTTAATTTGTTTAACACTTTTTTTTGGGCTTACTACATGATTCCATATGTGTTATTTCATCGTTTTGATGGTCTTCACTATTATTCTACAATGTAGAAAAAAGTGAAAATAAAGACAAACCCTTGGTGGTGTTCTAAAACTTTTGACTGGTACTGTACACACACACACACACACACACACACACACACACACACACACACACACACACACACACACACACACACACACACACACACACACACACACACACACACACACACACACACACACACACACACACACACACATAATTGCACTGTATGTTTATAAGCAATAAGGTGCTAATTGGAACGGAACCATAGTCAAGCAATCTAATCAAACCACAGCCTGTTATTACCAGTTTTACCACAGTAATGCCGTGTGGCTAATCCGTGTGGCTAATCACCGTCTCTCTGTCTGGAAAACAGAAGATTTAGCAGAAATGTCTGGATGGTTTCACCAGATGCATAGAGCAGTCTCACATTAAATCTCTACAGCATTGCTGTTGCCAGGAAGCATCAGGCAAGCCTTGCATCAGATCAGACGAGTCTACGATCCAAATGGTACCCTATTTCCTACATAGTGCACTACCTTTGACCAGGCCCCGTAAGGCTCAGGTTAAAAGTAAGGATTAGGGTGCTATTTGGGCCAGAACCAGAGTTTAGGCTTATGGCTAAAATTCAATTAAAATAATACAAAACTTATATACCTACATCTCCAATTGTCCAAACAGTGATGTTATAGTACAGCTGAGATGTTCTCCCTCACGTTATAATGCACGGCTATAAAACAGGAGGCTGTGCCAGATACTGTGCCAGAAAAGGTTACACAGACTGAGTGAATGGGAGTCCTGATCGTCTCCTTAATATAGCCAATGGAATGGATCCTTCTTTAGTAAATAATACATTTAAAAAAAGACTATTTCAACCCCTTTCTAAAAAAATTTTTTTAAATAAAAATAAAAAAGGACAACAAACTGCCAGTGAATCAGAGAGGGTGACATGTCCTGCTGTGTGGAGGAAGTTAGTGACTTCACTGAGTGACTGTTGGAAGAAAGGAGCACAGTATTAACGGTCCTCCTCCATCTCAGTCTATGAAGTGTCTACGTTCCTCCTGATTGGATGAGGAGCTCTGATTGACAGGCCGCGGCTCCAATCACTGCTTGAGTAAGTCTTTGAGCACCTGCCCTTCGTTCTCGGCAGAGACAGGCAGAGGCGTGAAGGTGGGAAGGTTGTCTGAGATAGGTTTCATCAGGAGGTGGTGTCCTCCCGACCCACTGGAACTATCACTCCCATGATGCATCAGTGGCACGGTCGCAGAGCGGGGAGCTAGGAAAGAGTTGGTCTCCCCTGCTGCTCCCTGCCGGCTGCCGCCCTCCTAGGAGAAATCAGAGGTCAGAGATTAGAGGTTAGAGGTCAGATGAAGCTGGAGGTGACAGGTTGAGATGGCAGTAGAGCTCTGCTACCCGACCAAAGCCTGACGGGCTGGCCCTAACATCGGTAATGACCACATTACTTCACCCTGGAACAATATTCCCATGACCACATTACCTCACCCTGGAACAATATTCCCATGACAACATGACCTCACCCTGGAACAATATTACCATGACAGCATTACTTCACCCTGGAACAATGTTACCATGACAGCATTACTTCACCCTGGAACAATATTACCATGACAACATTACTTCACCCTGGAACAATATTCCCATGACAACATTACTTCACCCTGGAACAATATTACCATGACAACATTACTTCACCCTGGAACAATATTCCCATGACAACATTACTTCACCCTGGAACAATATTACCATGACAACATTACTTCACCCTGGAACAATATTCCCATGACAACATTACTTCACCCTGGAACAATATTACCATGACAACATTACTTCACCCTGGAACAATATTACCATGACAACATTACTTCACCCTGGAACAATATTCCCATGACAGCATTACTTCACCCTGGAACAATATTACCATGACAACATTACTTCACCCTGGAACAATATTCCCATGACAGCATTACTTCACCCTGGAACAATATTACCATGACAGCATTACTTCACCCTGGAACAATATTACCATGACAACATTACTTCACCCTGGAACAATATTACCATGACAGCATTACTTCACCCTGGAACAATATTACCATGACAACATTACTTCACCCTGGAACAATATTACCATGACAGCATTACTTCACCCTGGAACAATATTACCATGACAGCATTACTTCACCCTGGAACAATATTACCATGACAGCTTTACCTCACCCTGGAACAATGTTACCATGACAGCTTTACCTGGAACAATGTTACCATGACAGCATTACCTTCTGGTTGTTGAGCCCAGGCTGAGCTGGTGGTCCTCCCAGGGGGCGGGGCACTGAGGGGTTTGATGTCATAGACAGGAAGTCTGGGGGCAGGAAGCACCGGGCTAGACTCCACCTCCAGGAACTTCATCTCAGTGAAAGACTGGAGAAGAAATTAAGTCAAATTGTATTTGTCACATGCTTCGTAAACGACAGGTGCAGACTAACATGCTGACTAGAAAGGGAAAGGGGGGATACCTAGTCAGTGGTACAACAGAATGCCTTCAACTGAAATGTGTCTTCCTCATTTAACCCAACCCCCCTCTGAATCAGAGAGGTGCGGGGGGCTGCCTTAATCGACATCCACATATTCAGACCGGGCGCGCGCGCGTTGATTTTTGTCCACGCACACCAGATGCAAATCAGGACACGCAGGTTGAAATATCAAAACGAACTCTGAACCAACTATATTAATTTGGGGACAGATCGAAAAGCATGAAACATTTATGGAAATGTAATTTAATTTGTCTTGGGATATAAACATTGGGTTGTTATTTTACCTGAAATGCACAAGGTCCTCTACTTGACAATTAATCCCCAGATAAAAGGGTAAACGGAGTTTGTTTCTAGTCATCTCTCCTCCTTCAGGCTTCTTCTTCTTCTTCGTTGGAATTTACATGGAGGTTGGCAACCAACTTTAAGGTGCATTACCACCACCAACTGGACTGGAGTGTGGACCTCAGTTCATCTTTCAATCACCCACGTGGGTATATGCTCCTAACAACCAATGAGATGGAAGAGGCGGGACTTGCAGTGTATCAAGGGTCACAAATAGAATCAAGTTCTATATTAGCGCCTGGCTACGCAGAAGCTCGTTGACGCGCGCAAGCCGATTGGATGAAATGATTGAATAACATGTATGTGTACGTTTATTTCGCAACGCTCGCAACGCTTGGTGTGGTCAGCATGTAACAGTGAAATACTGACTTACAGGTCCTTCCCATCAACGCAGAGAGAAAGAAAATGGAGAACTAATAGAAAAGCCATAAGTAACGTAATTTCCGGACTATTAAGCGCACCTGAATATAAGCCGCATCCACTGAATTACATTTTTTTTTTTGAACATAAATAAGCCGCACATGTCTATAAGCCGCAGGTGCCTACCGGTACATTGAAACAAATGAACTTTACACAGGCTTTAAGGAAACACGGCTTGTAACAAAAATAAATAGGCTTTAACGAAACACGGCTTGTAACAAAAAACAAAATAATTAGCAGTAAACAGTAGCCTACCAAGAAAGTCATTGGTCACCATCTTCCTTCTCCTGTGCACTGAAACCACTGAAGTCCTCTCCTTTGGTGTCGGAGTTGAATAGCCTCAGAATTGCTTCATCCGATATTGGATCGTTTTCATTGTCGCTCTCATCACTTTCATCCGGAGGCAAAACCCCGCTGAGCCCTCTTCAACATGCAGCAGTCCAGCCTTTCGAAACCCGTTGATGATAGTGGATTTTTTGACAATGCTCCACGCTGTCAGGACCCACTGGCAGACTTGACCATAAGTTGCTCTTCGCATGCGGCCCGTTTTAGTGAAGGATTTCTCCCCACTTGTCATCCAAGCCTCCCGCTGAATACAGAGCGCCACCTTAAATGCACGATTTACACTGATGTCGAGTGGCTGCAAATACTTTGTTGTACCCCCAGGAATCAAGGTGACAAAATGACTACCGTAATCAGAATGATGGGAAGTTTGAGAGCGCTTGATTTAATCTAAACAGTAAACAAAAAATATGTTTGACCTTAACCTGTTCGGCAATTTCATTGGTCTAATGAAAGCTTCATGCCGCCAAAAAACTGCGCACGTCACAGAATGTGGTTTTTTTGTGAAAAAAACTTGAAAGTGGGAAAAATCCATATATTAGCCGCGTCGTTGTTTAAGCCGCGACGTTCAAAGCCTGGGAAAAAAGTTGCGGCTTATAGTCCGGAAATTACGGCAATAATAAATACACAAAGAGTAACGATAACTTGGCTATATACAGTTGAAGTCAGAAGTTTACATACACCTTAGCCAAATACATTTAAACTCAGTTTTTCACAATTCCTGACATTTAATCCTAGTAAAAAGTCCCTGTCTTAGGTCAGTTAGGATCACCACTTTATTTTAAGAAGGTGAAATGTCATAATAATAGTAGAGAGAATGATTTATTTCAGCTTTTATTTCTTTCATCACATTCCCAGTGGGTCAGAAGTTTACATACACTCAATTAGTATTTGGTAGCATTGACTTTAAATTCTTTAACTTGGGTCAAATGTTTTGGGTAGCCTTCCACAAGCTTCCCACAATAAGTTGGGTGAATTTTGTGATGGCCACTCCAATACCTTGACTTTGTAGTCCTTAAGCCATTTTGCCACAACTTTGGAAGTATGCTTGGGGTCATCGTCCAATTGGAAGACCCATTTGCGACCAAGCTTTAACTTCCTGACTGATGTCTTGAGATGTTGCTTCAATATATCCACATCATTTTCCTGCCTCATGATGCCATCTATTTTGTGAAGTGCACCAGTCCCTCCTGCAGCAAAGCACCCCCACAACATGATGCTACCACCCCCGTGCTTCACGGATGGGATGGTGTTCTTTGGCTTGCAAGCCTCCCCCTTTTCCCTCCAAACATAACGATGGTCATTATGACCAAACAGTTATATTTTTGTTTCATCAGACCAGAGGACATTTCTCCAAAAAATACGATCTTTGTCCCCATTGCAAACTGCACATTTTTTATGGTGGGTTTGGAACAGTGGCTTTTTCCTTACTGAGTGGCCTTTCAAGTTATTGTCGATATGTAGATATAGATAATTTTGTACCGGTTTCCTCCAGCATCTTCACAATGTCCTTTGCTGATGTTCTGGGATTGATTTGCACTTTTCGCACCCAAGTACGTTAATCTCTAGGAGACAGAATACGTCTCCTTCCTGAGTGGTATGACAGCTGCGTGGTCCCATGGTGTTTATACTTGCGTACTATTGTTTGTACAGATGAACGTGGCACCTTCAGGCGTTTGGAAATTGCTCCCAAGGATGAACCAGACTTGTGGAGGTCTACAATTGTTTTTCTGAGGTCTTGGCTGATATCTTTTGATTTTCCCATGATGTCAAGCAAAGAGGCACGAAGTTTGAAGGTAGGCCTTGAAATACATCCACAGGTACACCTCCAATTGACTCAAATGATGTCAATTAGCCTATGAGAAGCTTCTAAAGCCATGACATAATTTTCTGGAATTTTCCAAGCTGTTTAAAGGCACAGTCAACTTAGTGTATGTAAACTTCTGACCCACTGGAATTGTGACACAGTGAATTATAAGTGAAATAATCTGTCTGTAAACAATTGTTGGAAAAATTACTTGTGTCATGCACGAAGTAGATGTCCTAACCGACTTGCCAAAACTATAGTTTGTTAACAAGAAATATGTGGAGTGGTTGAAGAACGAGTTTTAATGACTCCAACCTAAGATAATGTAAACTTCCAACTTCAACTGTACATGTGCTACCAGTACCGAGTCGATGTGCAGGGGTACGAGGTAATTGAGCTAGATATGTACATTTAACTAGGAATAAGATTACAGATAATAAACAGTAGCAGTAGTGCCTTCAAAGTATACACAACACTTGACTTTTTCCACAGCCTGAATTTAAAATTGATTAAATTAAACTGGCCTACTACACACAATACCCCATAATGTCAAAGTGGAATTATATTTTACAGAATATTTACAAATTAATTAAAAATGAAAAGCTGAAATGTATGGAATCAATAAGCATTCAACCCCCTTTGTTATGGCCTAAATAAGTTCAGGAGTAAAAAAAATTGCTAAAACAAGTCACATAAATTGCATGGACTCTGTGTGCAATAATAGTAATAATCAACGTGATGGTTGAATGTCTACCTCATACAAGCATGGTGAAGTTATTAATTACACTTTGGATGGTGTATCAATGCACCCAGTCACTACAAAGATACAGGCGTCCTTCCTAACTCAGTTGCCGGAGAGGAAAGAAACCGCTCAGGGATTTCACCATGAGGCCAATGGTGACTTTAAAACAGTTAACAGAGTCCCCTGTAACGTCTCGTTGATTAAATGAGAACGTGTTCTCAGTCAACTTACCTGGTAAAACATGGGTTGAAAAACTATATTAAAAATATATAATAATAGGTGAAAACTGAGGATGGATCAACAACATTGTAGTTACTCCACAAAACTAACCTAAATGACAGAGTGAAAAGAAGGAGCCTGTACAGAATACAAATATAAATATTCCAAAACATGCATCTCTTCCCTGTGGCTCAGTTGGTAGAGCATGGTGTTTGCAACGCCAGCATGGTGTGTGCAATGCCAGGGTTGTGGGTTCGATTCCCATGGGGGGCCAGTACAAAAGAAAAAATAATAATTAAATGTATGAAATGTCTGCATTCACTACTGTAAGTCGCTCTGGATAAGAGCGTCTGCTAAATGACTAAAATGTCAAATGTAAAATGTAATGCATCCTATTTCCAACAAGGCACTAGAGTAAAACTGCAAAAAATGTGTCACAGCAAATTCACTTTTTTCCCCTGAATACAAGGTGTTATGTTTAGGGTAAATCCAATGCAACACATTACTGAGTACCACTCTCCATATTTTCAAGCATAGTGGTGGCTGCATCATGTTATGGGTATGCTTGTAATAGATAAGGACTGGGGAGTTTTTCAGGATAAAAAAAACCCGAAATGGAGCTAAGCACAGGCAAAACCCTAGAGGAAAACCTGGTTCAGTCTGCTTTCCACCAGTCACTGAGATGAATTCACCTTTCAGCAGGATAATAACCTAAAACACAAGGCCACATCTACACTGGAGTTGCTTACCAAGAAGACAGTGAATGTTGCTGAGTGTTCGAGTTACAGTTTTGTCTTAAATCTATGGCAAGACGTGAAAATCCAATTTGACAGAGCTTGAAGAATTTTGAAAATAATAAATGGGCAAATATTGTACTATCCAGGTGTGCAAAGCTCTTAGAAACTTACCCAGAAAGACTCACAGCTGTAATCGCTGTCAAAGGTGCTTCTAAAAAGTATTGACTCAGGGGTATGAATACTTATGTAAAAAATTATATTTC